>NC_137867.1:48332898-48440398 GCF_963924005.1 Protomyctophum bolini | reverse complement strand
TCTGGAACTATCCAAACAAGTTCCCTGTTCGCATGCTTGCCGTTTGTATCATTGTGCGATACTTGAAATGAGCAGTAAACATTGAATAATATCCCTTATTAAAAGTATCTTTAGGATAACTCTTTAGCGTCCCATACATAATATGTAAAGGCAGTCTGTGGGACACATGCTCAAAAGACAATTCATAAACAATGAATAATGAGGCAGCACAAAATGTCAGAGATATAGAGTATAGGCCTAAGGATTTTACTCGAGTAAGAAGACAAGACTTACATGACCTGTTCATGTATGGAAAACCCCAGTCTGACTCCCAGAATGGAGAAAGCCGACAGCTTTTATAGCTCAGTCCCACACAACCAACCCCCGACATATAGCCTCAAGGCATTCACCAAATGGGACAGTGACGTCATAAACAACAGCCGAACAGCACCAAACTGTAACTTCTGTGACTTATTATTAGATGTTTATACCTAAATTTCCACGACAATACTCACCCATAGCACGTGGGGTCCTGTGGCTCGGCGGTGAAAGACAGCTCGGGGGAGACGGAGAAGGAGTGAATAGTGAACAGGCCGCCCAGGACCAGGTGCCCAGCCTCGTACACTCTGTTGAGATCAAACTGGGCCTGCAGCTCACAGGCGTTAGGCGGGGAAGACAAAGCAGAGACCGGAGGGAACGACATCATCATCAAGGTCAAGTACAGGAGGGGTGTGTCTAGAGAAACAACCCTCATGACTGTATGTGTGTGTGTTCTCTCTCTCCTCTGTCTACTAAACCCTTTGTCCAGTTGCCACATTTTATACCCAGCGCTGTGGCATCCCCTGTGCCATCCCCTGTGTGCCACTATGTAATCTTGCAGAGGCAGAAATAGGGGCAGGGCTAAACATATAGAAATTCCTGTCATACCAAATTTGATGATGTCTCGTGATGCGACAATATGTAGCGTGTGTGCGTGTGTGTGTGTGTGTGTACTGTACCTCTGCTTCCTCCTTTCCAGAGACATCTTATAGAAGAGTTAAACGACATTGAGGGGGCAGAAACCGAGCGCTCGAGCGCTGTTCATGCAGCCCCTGAACTGAGACAAGTCTGGAGTTGGTTTTCAACGAGGGCGGTGCAAATAAGAGCTATTTTAAGCATGTGTGCAACATGACTGTTTTTAAGTATTGTACAGTAACAACTAAAGTCTCTTTAATGTTTATGTTGCACTATTACTACAAAACAATCTAATTTAAGATCATTAAAGCTGGGCTGTTGCCCTGAGTCCAATGCATTCTGCCGGTCCAGGACTTGTCCCAGTTGGTTGTCCACCATTCTCAATAAGAAGTCTATGTAGGAGAGCCTCCATTGGACTGAAGCCAGTAGAAGTCTATGTAGGAGCGCCTCCATTGGACTGAAGCCAATAGAAGTCTATGTAGGAGAGCCTCCATTGGACTGAAGCCAATAGAAGTCTATGTAGGAGAGCCTCCATTGGACTGAAGCCAATAGAAGTCTATGTAGGAGAGCCTCCATTGGACTGAAGCCAATAGAAGTCTATGTAGGAGCGCCTCCATTGGACTGAAGCCAATAGAAGTCTATGTAGGAGAGCCTCCATTGGACTGAAGCCAATAGAAGTCTATGTAGGAGAGCCTCCATTGGACTGAAGTCTACGTAGGAGAGCCTCCATTGGACTGAAGCCAATAGAAGTCTATGTAGGAGAGCCTCCATTGGACTGAAGCCAATAGAAGTCTATGTAGGAGAGCCTCCGTTGGACTGAAGCCAATAGAAGTCTATGTAGGAGAGCCTCCGTTGGACTGAAGCCAATAGAAGTCTATGTAGGAGAGCCTCCATTGGACTGAAGCCAATAGAAGTCTATGTAGGAGAGCCTCCATTGGACTGAAGCCCCATGAAGTGAACGCAGTTTGCGTAACTCTGTCTATATCTAAGGCTCTGCTCCTTTCTAGCATCAGGTTCTTGAGCCCTGCAGTGTTGCTATAGCGATACAATAATCTGTGCCGTAGGACAATCAATAGCTGCAGCCATGTCTCCACTCCCATCACACTGCCATCTAGTGTAAAACACACAAAAAAACATGTGATTAAAAAAGAAATCACACCCGTGTGAACTGAGTGGTGCAACTCCCTCCTCTCTCCCCCCCCCCCCTCCTCTCTCTCACTCTCTCTCTCTCATTAGCAGGCAACAGTGCAGCACTGTCTCTCTCTCTGTTTCTGTCACAACAGCGCCCCTGCTGGTACTCATAGTCATACTGGTGCTCATAGTCACATAGGTAGGTAGGTTAACGTCACATAGGTGAACACGGACATTGCTGTTCCTTGGAGTGGTTGCACCACTAAAAAACGTCAAAACCTGTGATTGGCAGAGAATAGAATTTTGCAACAAAGGGGTGGCCATTTTCGTTGATTATTTTTGTCATGATGAAACGATGGGTTCCGCAATTTCCGCAATTTCCATTTCCGCAATTCCGCAATTTCCATTTCAATCATTTCCGCAATTTCCGCTTTTACCATTTCCGCAATTTCCATTTCCGCAATTTCCGCCATACCGCAATTTCCTCAATTACGATTTCCGCAATTTCCACAATTTCCATTTCCGGAATTTCCGCAATTTCTATTTCAACGATTTCCGCAATTCCACAATTTCCGCAATTTCCGCAGGGGCCTGCAGTTTTCCATGCAGGACATGAATCGGACACAACGGCTCTCTGGTAAACAAAGGTGTGTGTGTGTGTGTGTGTGTGTGTGTGTGTGTGTGCGTGCGTGCGTCCAAAATAACATTTGTCACTACTCGAGTTGGCTTCGTAAGACGCTTAAAAAGGTCTTTAAATAAATACTTTTTGAAATGTCTATGGGAAAAATGCATTGAGATTAATTTCCTGGGCCTGGTGTCGTCATGGAAGGGGGCGGGACTGTGACGCTCTATAGTCCAACACACATTAAGTTAGTTTTAAGTATAGCTAGTATAAAGTATTAAGTTTAGGTAGTATAAAGTATGAAGCATTGTTCTCTCTTTGGAATAGATAATATAATAAATATAATAATAATAAACTGTATTTATAGAGCACCTTTCATGACGGTGTAGGTGTAGTGGGAGTTTATTCCAGGCCGTCGGCCCAAGGAAGCAGAAAGCTGTATTCACCGTATTCTTTAGATGCCATTCATTTAATTTCCTTAGCGAGTTTAGCGCACATACTTTCACCTAAATTCAACATGAGCGAACACAGACACAGCAGCAACAATTGATTAAACCTTTCTTGGTTCTGTAGTCTGTACACTTTAGCAGACCGCCCCAATTAAGGTTATCCAATTAATCAGACCAGTCAATGACAACAACCATAGAAAATGTGTAGTTTTATCTCCATGCCAAACCATGCACAAACATATAAACACATAATCCAAAATGTACTAGCAAGGTTTTCATCAAACAAAGATACCAACCAATATACACTTGTTATAAACATGTATTCTTGTTACCGCTTCTATGTCTTGGTGGCACCTCGACCCATGATGGATTTCTTGGTGTTTCTCTCAGGTTTCAAAAGCATTATATAGCATTTTGGTCCAAACAGTGCCACCAGAATGCCAAAACTAGACGCTAGAATAGCAAATATCTCCACAACATCTGCATATTTGCCTGGAGAGCTGATATATGCTGGGATGAAGGCTATCCACACGGCACAGAAGATCAACATGCTGAACGTGATTAACTTTGCTTCGTTGAAGTTGTCTGGGAGGTTCCTTGCCATGAATGCTAGGAGGAAGCTGAGGAGTGCCAGTAAACCAATGTAACCTAACAACACTCCAAAACCAACTGTTGATCCAACATCACACTCATAGACTATCTTATCATTGTGGTATTGAGTGTTTTTATGAGGAGTTGGTGAGGCAGACACAAGCCAGGCTATGCAGATTATTGCCTGGATGAAAGTAAGAACCAGGACTGTTCCTCTCTGCTGCATGGCACCAAACCACTTCATGATGTCTGCACCACCAGGCTTGGAGGCCTTGAACACAGCCAACACAACCATAGTCTTTACCAGGATACACGAGACACACAGTACAAAGCTGATTCCGAATGCTGCATGTCTCAGCTGACAAGTCCAGAGCCTCGGACGGCCAATGAACAGAAGTGAACACAAGAAACAGAGTTTGAGTGACATCAACAGAAGGAAACTGAGTTCCGAGTTGTTGGCGCGCACCATGGGTGTGCTTTGGTGATAGATGAAGATTCCCAGGGCAATGGCACAGATAAGTGTGCCTACCAATGAGATGGTTGTCAAGGAGATGCCCAGGGCCTCGTGGTAGGAGAGGAACTCCATGATCTTAGGGACACAGTGGTCACGCTGGGGATTGGACCAGAAGTCCTCTGGACAACTGGTGCACTCTGTGGAGTCTGAAGAGGGCAAGAGAAAAGTGACAGACAAGTACAGTATAGATAGATAGATAGATAGATAGATAGATAGATAGATAGATAGATAGATGCATTGTTCGCCTACCAGTCTCATTGCTGATCTCTCCCTCAGAACAAGCGATGCAGTCAAAGCAGCAGACAGGTTCTCCTTTCCTTATGGCCACACGGGTTCCAGGAGAACAGCTCTCACTGCACACCGAGCGAGGAGGCTACAGAAGAAACATACTACGATCAAACAAAATTACGTTCACATCATGAGCTCAACATTTAGAGCTACATTGGAAAGCTGTGACCTTGTTGTATTCAAAGCTCCAGATGATTCCGTCTTCCTCAAGGATGAGTTCTTCACCCGCAGACGCTGTATTCTTGAAGACACCTACTTCGAGAACCGTTGTGCTTCCATCGGGGAGCCACGCCCAGTTGACGATATCATAGATGGGTAAAGGATCGCCATTCTCGTCAAATGATACTTGATCGCCAAATTCCACAGTGAAGTTGATCTTTTGCAGGTAATGCACAAGCTAGAGCAACATGGTGGAGAGTAAGAGACGTTTACAGACATTGTGTGCATCCACCTCAACATAATAAGAGACGTTTACAGACACTGTGTGCATCCACCTCAACATAATAAGCACTCCATTCTCTGCAACAGTGTTACTGCATAAATACTGAGGTACTGCCAGTCAATATGTATTCAAAATACTACACATCACGATTATAAAAGGTATACTTGTTTTCATTCCAACATAGTTTTTTTTATTTTTTACCAATGTCTTATTTTATATATTTGTTATTAATGAACAACTTATAACCAATCTAGAAATAGTAACGGGTAAACTGCAGCCTCCCCAGAGCGTCTGGGGAACGATGGAGCCGCCCTACCCTACTTGCCGAAGCTGGAACTGCAGGCGGGTGAAATGCATGTGTAACGAGCAAAAGAGCGCGCATGCCGCTGCAGCATTTAATACGCTAGATCATGAATCCATTCAGGCACCTTCATGGAGTTAGCAAGAAAAACGTGGGAGTAGAGCGCACTTCCGGGGGCTTCAAGCTCCAGTGAGCAACCTCCATTGAAATGAATAACTCTATGGTAAACTGTGAAGTCATGTCCCACCTGCCATGGCTTTATGGTCTGCAGCGTGGCACAGCTGTGCCCAGTGAAAGGCCCTCTTCCTGGGACACACTGCAGCATGTCATGGAGGGCGTGGGCCAGAGCGTACACAGCCTTGTAAACGTTGTACTCTGGCCTGAGGTCAGAAACATCCAACAGGGTGGTGTCTGCCGTCTCCAGGTCCTCTTGTCCACTACACACCCTTCCACCAGCGTCCAGCCACTCTGGCGGAAGGGGTAGGAATTTACACTGAAATATGTGCTCCCATAACCTCCTCACCTGAAGAGAACACAATGAATACTTAAGGCCCGTTATCCGGTGTGCAAGGACCAAATTAAACAAAACATTTGCATTCATACGTTCTGTGAATGTTACTGTATGTGTGAATGTACTCATGAAACAAACCTCATTTTGAAAATAAATAAATTGACAATACTACTACTACTACTACTTCTACACTCACTAAGGAATTTTCATGGCTGCTGTCTGGGTCATTGTCAGGGTGTATCTTTGACAAGAACTCCCTGAGACCCGGTAACTCTCCACGATGGATGGCAATGCCCAGGCTGCCCCCTAGTGACGGAGTGAAGTGAGGATTCTGGGGTCCCACGTAGGCTGTCCAAGGCTCGACCGTTATCCACTGCAGACCCGTTAGATTCTGCTTCACCACCTGTTAGATTACGTTGGAAAGATTACAGCAATAATCCACATCCAGTCTTTTTACGTCAACACAAACAGTATAATTATAGCAACATAAATACAGTAGCAGTTATGCACATGCACCGTTTGTCACCCTCAAGCTGCCGTTCATACAGAACCAATGGAGGGCCGGGCCTCTCCGCTGGGTTCATACAGAGCGTGAGACATACTACTAATAGATGATTTGTTAAAAAGAGAAAGAAAAATGTTTTGAGCTACTAAAATACCCGCATTAGAATGAGGACAGATAGCTTTCTACCATTCTACAGTAGCTGTCCTTTACTGTGGGAGGAGTGGGGAAAATGGAGAACAGGGGGAATCTATGAAACAATTCAAGGCCATGTATGTATGTATATGTTGGGACAGGATTGTAGGCTGATTCGGGGTACATATGTTTTGGTCTGGATTTCTCCTTTAAATGTCAATCTACAGTATTTTTAAATGCAATCATTTTTTACAATACAGTAACACACCGCTAACCTCCTTCATGAGGTTCACCAAATAGCTCCCGTATACATATAGAACGACCACGCGGGCTGTGGAGGTCTTCATCACGGTGACGATCCTCCGGAGCTCCGACTGCTCGTGGCCCCAGGGCAGGACCTCCAGGTAGGCCAGACAACCCAGACCGGACTGCAGGGCCAGGTCTCTCTGGAAGATCCGGGCGGCATCGCGACCATAGTCATTGTCAATGAAGAGAAATCCTACCCAGGTCCACTCAAACCGCCTCATGATCTGGAGAAAAGCTCGTATCTGAAGGGACAAAGAAAGTCCTTAAGGTTATATATTATATACTGACTATACTGGTGAATCCTTTAATCACCTATGCCTCGGAAACCCAGACGTTTTTTTTTCCAGGGAGAAAAAATAAGTCTGGGGCCGAGTCCACTTCGGCATAGAGTAGCGCTCTACACAGATCGTCGATCTGTGTCTAGACTCTAGATTCTCCTGGCGGATCCTGCCTTGAGCTGCCCTATGCCATAGAAAGCATATAGTGGACCCCAGGCTATGATTATTCACAATGAAAAGGTCTAATCATTCTATTTTGATGCTGTCAGCAAAGACCTTCAGCTCCAGCAGTAACACTCAGATACAAATGAAGTGTTTTCATGGGTGTTTTCATTTGTGTGTGTGTGTGTGTGTGTGTGTGTGTGTGTGTGTGTGTAGAAAAGTAAGTAATAAAATAAAACGGTTGACATGCATGATCACTCACTAGACTAGAGGATGTTTTGTCACGTGTGTGGAACATGGAACATGGAACATGGAACATGGAACATGGCCTACTTGATGTTCTGTATGTAAAGGTCACCTGGACAGCAAGACTCGGGATGGTTCTAAAGAAGGAAGGGAACTGAGTCCGGTCACTCAGACAGGAGCAGGTGGAATAGTAACTTACCTGGAAAAAAATATAAAGGCACAGAACACGTTTTATTTTCCATGCACTATAAATGCAAAATTGTGTTTACAATTTTCCCCTTAGGCCTCACTCACACTGTTGCAACAACAACAACAACATTTGCACACAACATTTGTCAACCATGTGACTTCCATTGGAAATGCATTGGGGGGCGGCCATTAAACATGGACATGACACAAGACAAATGTATGCATATGCATGTTGCAACACAGTGGCGTGCACAGACATTTAGAGGGGCAGGTGCTCAAGTGAAAAATAGGGCACCTTGTGCAGCGGGTGGAACCGCCTTAATAGTGTGAGATTCATAGATTTTGGGGCCTAAATAATATATTAGAAGTCTTCAAAAGGGCACATTGCCAAAAGGGCAGGGGGGGGTGCTTTAGCACCCCCTAGTGTATATCTGTGCACGCCAGTGAGTGAGGCCTTCCACGCAGAGCACGTGAATGGAGAGGAGTGGGGAGAGATCCATCTCTCTGCCCTCACGGGGCTATACGCTGCGTTCAGAGATCCCCTGACGCACACAATCATCACTCAGAGATTATTATTTTTTATATAAAATAACTGCATTTTTCCATTTCAATCTACGCCAAGGGGTCATCTCCATGTTGGCTTGTGGTGGACATTTTTGTCAACATTCCATTTTTTGCCACACGGACACGTACTGGCAATGACAATGAGTGGACAACAATAATAATAATAATAATACCAGAAACACATAAACATTGGACTTCATTAAGCGAGGTGATATTGAAGAGGCTTTGGATGTATAGTGGTTAACTGAGTAGTCAGCTGGGGGGTGGGGGTAGGGAACTGTGACGGACATTGTGAATCTGTTTGTTTAACTGTATGTAAATGTGTTTTATTTTCGTTTTTCGTTTTATTTTTCGTTTTGTCATTATTTATTTATTTTTGTTTTGTATTTATTATTGTCAAATCATTTCGTGATAAGATTTTGTTTGTATTTGTGCTGCCAGGGGGATGTGGGGGGGGGAAATATATGTCAATTGTTGAAAATACTTGTGTACTGTAAAGAAAATGAATAAACGTATGTTTAAAAAAAACAAAAAAAACACATAAACACATAAGCCCTAATAATTGACCAGTGCAATATGGTCTGAGAGTGTTCAAATGGAACCAAATGGACCCTAAGTATTAGTGGACTCCTATATGTGCCATAAAGTGTCATGATAAATAAGTGTCATATACAATATTCTGAAGAAAACCCCGGAGACTTGACATTCAGTAAGTGCGTGTTATGATCAAAATGAGTGTAAAAACAGAAAATCTCAATTTTCTGTTTGCCCGTGTACAGACATGTTGGTGACCCCTGACCTATGAGGATACCCGAAGATGAAAATGTAAACCGATCTGGCTTTGCAAATTACAGAGACATTTTGAATGACAGAAAATCACTACTTGGAATGGATGCATGGAACACTGTGATTGTGATGACACTAAAGAGACACCCCTTGTAAAATATATATATATATATATATATATATATATATATCAAAACGCTAAAGCGGATGCATTAATTGTGACCGTGTAAAATCCTGCACCGTATTTAATTCCTGCCCCGCTCCACTAAATATGGTCACGGTTAACAGCATACAAAGAGGATATCTATTCGCTGCTGTCGTAATTTATCAGGAAATTAAAAAAAAAAAAAATCGGGAAATAAAGAAAACCTTATATTTTTTAAAAACAAAGCAATACAGCCTCATCAACGTTGGTGTTGTAACTTTATATATTGTCAATTATTCTTCCATGAGAGGGGGAGAGGTGGAGGAGTTAGTTGCTTTAGCAGACATTTTGAGGGTCCAATGGAGTTATGAGGTTTTGTCCAAAGCACTTTTTACTACTTTCCATTGGTTCAATATTTTCGAAATAACACACAGACGTAAAGGGTGTTCAATAGCACTGATTTATGCAAAGAAAAAAAATCTAAAACCTCAAAGATTGAGTTATGAGATATGAGTACATTCATTGTCTATTACATCATATTTTTGTGAAATGTATTCCCTTTAAACACACGCATATAAAACAGGCGATATTATAATAGCACAAAACGGAGTTGGGTCACGAGGGAACTTACCAGGGGCACTCTGTACAAACCTAAAACTCTAGAGATGGCGATGGCGTGCGTGGAGGAATCGGGACCCACGATCCCCAGCGCCGGCGGAAGGGACGACCCGACGCAGCTCCTCTGCAGGTCCAACTGGACCCGCTCCTCTCGGCCGCTGATCAGCGCCATGGCTGCGCGGAACCCCACGCCCAGCGTGATGCAGCTGTCGTACAGGTCGTAGCCCAGGGTGACGTCGGGCAGCAGCACGGGGCTGCTGTTGATCTCTGCGATGGCAAAGGCCACGGTCTGGGCCAGCTTGAACCCTTCGATGTTAAAACTACCACACAACACACAAAAGGACATTGGATATTTGGGGGGCTTTTTTTCTCTCTCTGTAGAAATAATACAACGTCAAGTAATCCTATATATATGAACCCATTTAGACCTGAGGACGATTCGACAAAATGTCTTCTAATTCCCGACGGTTTTCTTGAAAAACCTCATGTTTCTATTATGTCAGTCGTTCTCAAACATGTTCATGTCAATAAGGACCCCCAAAAATATCTGTAATTGGCCGCCGACCCCCCCATCTGAAAATATGTAGTTCCAGTAGAGACACTCCCAGAAGCAAAGATTTGAAGTTAAAAACATTCGCTCTGAAACGATTTTTCTATAAAAAAAAATAACAGATCTACCAGCTCGTAGGGCCTTCCATTAGTTCAATATTTTCTAAATAACACACAGACGTAAAGGGTGTTCAATAGCACTGATTTATGCACTGATTTGAAGTTAAAAACATTAGCTCTGAAACGATTTTTCTAAAAAGAAATAGCAGATCTACAAGCTCGTAGGGCGTGGCACTAAAAACACCAACAGGTGGTGGTTCCGGTCCAGAATGGGATAATATCACGGCAAGCTAACCGCCGCGTCCTCGTTGTGTGTGTGTGTGTGTGTGTGTGTGTGTGTGTGTGTGTGTGTGTGTGTGTGTGCGTCATTGTTGTGTATATACGTGCACTGCCGCTCACCCGTAGCAGGTGGTGTCCCGTGGCTTGTAGGTGAAAGACAGCTCGGGGAAGACGGGGTACAGGGTGATGTAAAACAAGCCACCCAGGATGAAGTCGCCGGCCTTGTACACTCTGTTGAGATCAAACTGTGCCTGCAGCTCACAGGAGGAAGAGGAGTTAGGAGAGGATGAAGACACGGCAGAGAATGGAGAGAACAACATCATCATCATCATCATCAAGGTCAGGTGTGTGTCTAGAGGAAGCCTCATGACTGTATGTGTGTGTGTGTGTGTGTGTGTGTGTGTGTGTGTGTGTTCTCTCTCCTCTGCCTAGAGAACGCCCTTTCCCCTCCCGAAACCCTTTGTCCCGTGGATACATTTTATACCCAGTGTTGTGCCAACCCCCTTCTTACATAATCGAACCCGTTTGGGGAAGCCGAGGCAGAAGTGGGGGGGCAGGGCTAAAAACACACGTTAACAATCCTGTTCTATCAAATTCTATGAATGTTTTTAGTTGCTAGATTATTGTATATATATATTTTTTTTTTGTTGTATTATTATTTCTGTGCAACGCATACGTTTTGTTTATTTATTATTTTATTGTATTGCATATTTGTTGTGTTTTCAATTGCCTATAGTGTGACTATATAGGCTATAGTGCTGCCTCAATGGGGCTTTCTCCTGGCTAGAATATTACAACCAAACATACAATATTACTATCTCACCACGATCGATGGCTAATTCCAGGGGCCTCAAACCCAGTAAACCCGCGCGGCCCATTTCCCTGAAGGGCCCCTATAGCCACGGCCCTGGGGCTAAGGCTAATTTGGCCCTGGACAGCACCGTCGCTCCCGACGATGTGTGGCCTGCAGTTAATGCACTTCGGTTAAATTTAAAAAAAAATGGTTTTGAGTAGGCTACCATTGACAAACTGTGTTCCGGATGTTGTACAGTACATTCAAACCCATTATGTTTCTATGTCAGTGGTTCATATATAAATGGTGCATTTATATAGCGCCTTCATCCAAGGCGCTTCACATAGATTGTGCATTACATTCACCCATTCACACACACATTCATACACCGATTGCGGCGGAAGCCATGCAAGGCACCAACCAGCACATCGGGAGCAATGTGGGGTTCAGTGTCTTCTTGCTCAAGGACACTTTGACATGTAGACAGGAGGAGGAGGAGCCGGGATTCGAACCACCGACCCAGGGATCATTGGACGACCTGCTCTACCTCCTGAGCCACATAGTCGCCCCTGATCACACCCGTGTGAAGGCATCTTATCATCATACATCATGACGTAAAATAGACAATATGACGTGAAATTGTCCATTATTTGTCAATGGGAATTTAATGTTTGTGTAGGACAAAAGTTGGACATATTATGAGGCCATCAAAAATACGCAGAAATATACAATTACATGACCATAAAACAACCCAATCCAGCCGATCCTATATGGCTATGAGCATTTATAGACCTTTATACACGATCTGCTGCAGATCAATCCAGGCATTAGAATGGGGAAGAAAGGTGAATTAAGTGAGTTTGAACGTCATACCAGTAAGACGCGCAAACGCGGGAAGCGAACGCAGCTGAGACCCTGCAGATCATGTCTGTCCGTCTGTCTGTCTGTCTGTCCCGCTGTTACTGTATATGTGGACCTGGCCTCTTTTGTGCCCATATATGGAGCTGAGTGATTGCTGATGCAACACACTACATATTTGGATAGCGGGACAGACAGACAGACAGACAGACAGACAGACAGACAGACAGACAGACAGAGAGAGAGACAGACAGACAGACAGACACACACACAGACACACAGACAGACAGACAGACATGATCTGCTAGGTCTCATAGTAAGTGCTCATTGCATTCGCAATAATACCAACGGGCTGGTATTTCAGTATTTCAGAAAGTGAACATGGTATAATCATGGTTGGTGCACAACGGGCTGGTATTTCAGTGTTTCAGAAAGTGAACATGGTATAATCATGGTTGGTGCCCAACGGGCTGCAGGTATTTCAGTGTTTCAGAAAGTGCAGATCAACTGGGATGTTGATGGACGACTATCTCTGGGGTTTACATGCAGGTGCAAAGGAGACATTGTCCATTAAGTAGCGGTTCTGTCACTGTGGCCACTGGCTTGTTGATGTCAGAGGAGAATGCCAGGGCTACAGCTGAAACTGAACTGAGGTAACAATTTTTTATATTTTTTTATCCCACGATTTTGTAACCCATTTTCACCCCTGTGACAATTATCTAATGTGATCCTGGGCTCTAATAATAATAAATATGAATGTATATGAATATCATTTGGCTCTTACATACTGAAGTATTACAGTAGTGCTTTGAGAATGAATGTTTTTATATAGTCTTTAAGGGGACTTTTTATGATAATTTATGTTTGCATGATCTGTGAATGTAATTAGTTTAGTCTCATAGTCAATTCATCTACTACTAATATGGTTCTAAGCAAACAAAGATACCAATACACTTGTTTGTTATAAAATACATGAGATAAACTGTGTTTATTGAATGTGTGTTTCTATGTCTTGGTGGCACCTCGACCCATGATGGACTTCTTGGTGTTTTTCTCGGGTTTCAAAAGGATTATATAACACTTGGGTCCAAACAGTGCCACCAGAATGCCAAAACTAGACGCTAAGATAGCAAATATCTCCACAACATCTGCATATTTGCCTGGAGAGCTGATATATGCTGGGATGAAGGCTATCCACACGGCACAGAAGATCAACATGCTGAACGTGATTAACTTTGCTTCGTTGAAGTTGTCTGGAAGGTTCCGTGCCATGAATGCTAGGAGGAAGCTGAGGAGTGCCAGTAAACCAATGTAACCCAACAACACTCCAAAACCAACTGTTGATCCAACATCACACTCATAGACTATCTTATCACTGTGGTATTGAGTGTTTTTATGAGGAGTTGGTGAGGCAGACACAAGCCAGGCTATGCAGATTATTGCCTGGATGGAAGTAAGAACCAGGACTGTTCCTCTCTGCTGCATGGCACCAAACCACTTCATGATGTCTGCACCACCAGGCTTGGAGGCCTTGAACACAGCCAACACCACCATAGTCTTTACCAGGATACACGAGATACACAACACAAAGCTGATCCCGAATGCTGCATGTCTCAGCTGACAAGTCCAGACCCTGGGACGGCCAATGAACAGAAGTGAACACAAGAAACATAATTTGAGTGACATCAACAGAAGGAAACTGAGTTCCGAGTTGTTGGCGCGCACCATGGGTGTGCTTTGGTGATAGATGAAGACTCCCAGGGCAATGGCACAGATAAGTGTGCCTACCAATGAGATGGTTGTCAAGGAGATGCCCAGGGCCTCGTGGTAGGAGAGGAACTCCATGATCTTAGGGACACAGTGGTCACGCTGGGGACTGGACCAGAAGTCCTCTGGACAACTGGTGCACACTGTGGAGTCTGACAGAGACAGCAAGAGATGAAGATTAATGGGAAAGACAAGTACCGTATCATTCTAATCTAAAGATAATCTATACTGTACAGTACACAGCTGCTGCTATACACCATTTAAACCTACCAGTCTCATTGCTGATCTCTCCCTCAGAACAAGCGATGCAGTCAAAGCAGCAGACAGGTTCTCCTTTCCTTCTGGCCACACGGGTTCCGGGGGAACAGCTGTCACTGCACACCGAGCGAGGAGGCTACGGGGGAAACAAACTGTAATCAAACTCAGTCTAAGAAGCTATATCACATTGACATCAGGTCGACAATATTAGTTAGAAAGCCGTTACCTTTTTGGATTCAAAGTTCCAGACGATTCTGTCTTCCTCGAGGACGAGTTCTTCGCCTGCAGAATCCGACTTCCTGAACACGCCTACTGCGAGAACCGTTGTGCTCCCGTCGGGGAGCCACGCCCAGTTTATGATATCGTAGATCGGTAATGGATCGCCGTTCTCGTCAAATGATACTTGGTCGCCCAAGGCCATGGTGAAGTTGATCTTTTCCAGGTAATGCACAAGCTGGAGCAAAACGATGAAGAGCAAGAGACTCTTACCTATACTGTGTAAATAGTCGCTTTAACCCATTGACATCAATGAATTAATGTCCCACCTGCCATGGCTTAATGGTCTGCAGAGTGGCACAGCTGTGCCCAGGGAAAGGCCCTCTTCCTGGGACACACTGCAGCATGGCATGGAGGGCGTGGGCCAGAGCGTACACAGCCTTGTATATATTGTACTCTGGCCTGAGGTCAGACACGTCCAACAGGGTGGTGTCTGCCGTCTCCAGGTCCTCCTGTCCACTACACACCCTTCCACCAGCGTCCAGCCACTCTGGCGGAAGGGGCGCGAATTTACACTGAAACGTTTGCTCCCAAAACTGCCTCACCTGAAGAAACACACCAAAAACCTAAAGATGCGAAAATGTGACAATTCACTTCACGGTGTGAATGTACTCATGAAACGATAGTGATACATTGGATTTTTAATAATACTAATAAGTATTATGATTAGTATAATAATTGTATTTTCATTTTGGAGCCGCCGTCGGTCCCCTTCGCTAGAGTTATAAGCGCTAACATGATAGCCGCGAGGTCACGCTAATTTCTTATTGAGCTCCTAAAATCGTCCCCCAGCTCATATCACCTCAATTCAGAGAACAAACGCGCGTGTTTAATGTATCGGACAGAGTTTTAGGATTTTTCTGACGTCACGCCACGGAAGCCAGCGCTGCCTATAGCGACGGCCCGGGAAGCTAAACTGCGGTAAATATAAATCGTATTAATTCTGGTTTCATAGAAATCAACGGAAACCCGAGATTCTTGGGTTCTGTCACAGCAGGGTTTTAATAATACCTAAACCCGAGAAATCTCGGGGGTAGATTGTGCAAAACAAAAGACTCACTAAAGCATTCTCGTGGCTGTTGTCTGGGTCATTGTCGGGGTGGATCTTCAACATGAACTCCCTGAGACCCGGTATCTCTCCGCGGCGGATGGCGATACCCAGGGTGCCCCCTAGTGACGGAGTGAAGTGAGGATTCTGGGGTCCGATGTAAGACGTCCAAGGCTCGTTTGTGATCCACTGCAGACCGGTCGCATTCTGCTTCACCACCTGTCGGTTATTGTGTTACAACGTAAAGGGAAACAATGAGCACAGCTCCACTAGTGCTATAGAGCGCCGCAGTCCCTCCTCCTTTCAGAAAAACGAGTGGCCCAGGAAATCAAAACCCAATGCATTCTCCCATCGGCACTTCTTATTTCATTTATTTAAAGACGGTTACGCCGCGGACAAAGCCAAACTCGGATCGTGACAAATCATGACAATGAACACAATGTTTTGGGCCGGTCAAATAATTTATAAGACGAAAAACAAAACAAATAGTGTTTTGTCTCCTGACTTTCTTTTCTTCTTTCTAATGATTTGATCGGCCCCAAAACATTGTGTTCATTGTCATGATTTGTCACGATCCGAGTTGGCTTTGTCCGCGGCGTAACCGTCTTTAAATAAATGAAATAAGAAGTGCCGATGGGAGAATGCATTGGGGTTTCATTTCCTGGGCCACTCGTTTTTCTGAAAGGGGGCGGGACTGCGGCGCTCTATACTGTAGCTCAAATGTAATGTGCTTTTTGTGCAGAGAAGTGTTGACATAAAAAAAACTAAAAGGAAAACAATGAACATGAATACCAGTGAGCGTAGATTGATTAAGCTAAGAAAGTGACTAAATTCCACATGATAACATGAAACAAAAGCCCTCACACCTCCTTCATGAGGTTCACCAAATAGCTCCCGTATACAAATAGAACGACCACGCGGGCTGTGGAGGTCTTCATCACGGTGACGATCCTCCGGAGCTCCGACTGCTCGTGGTCCCAGGGCAGGACCTCCAGGTAGGCCAGACAACCCAGACCGGACTGCAGGGCCAGGTCTTTCTGGAAGATCCGGGCGGCATCGTGGCCATAGTCATTATTGATAAACAGCAATCCTACCCAGGTCCACTCAAACCGCCTCATGATCTGGAGAAAAGCTCTCACCTGAATGGATGAAGAATGGAGAGACATGTGCTTAGGATGAACTATTCACATAACACATACTGGTGACAGCTAGAGCCATAAGAAAATATGGCAACTGTGTTCATATATGTGTTCATATATGTTTTACTTAATTCATTTAAAGGAGAATTCCATACTAAAAGGCTTTCTTACCTTTCTTTGTCGTTGTTACGTCCCCATCAAAGAGGTCCAGGTGTTATTTTGTGCAAAAGCTCCTTATTGGCTATTTCCCCTACCATGAGCCCTAAATGAATTGCATTGAATTGAATGGGATGTATGGGGTGTTGTGCTAATTCGCTTATTTCCATCGCTCAAAATGATAATTTCTTTGTATATATCCTCTCTTCATAATGTAAATAATATCCCAAGCGGCACACTTTACTACTTATTTCGATGGAAATAAGTGAATTAGCATAACACCCCATAGCCCCATTTAATTCCCATTCAATGCAATGCAATTCATTGAGGGCTTATGGTAGGGGAAATAGCCAATAAGGAGTTTTTGCACAACAAAACACCTGGACCTCTTTGGTGGGGACGTAACAACTACAAAGAAAGGTAAGAAAGATAAGAAAGCATTCTAGCATGGAATTCTCCTTTAATGATTAATGTTAGTGCAACAATATATAGGCTGTTATTAGGTCCAGGTTCAATATGTGCATTAATTTTGTCTATACGTTTTAACTAAACATTGAAGCAGTACGGCCCCCGACCAAGTTTTTTATTTTGGCCCACTGTGTATTTGAGTGTGTCTGTCCCGCTATCCAAATATGGAGTGTGTTGCATCAGCAATCACTCAGCTCCATATATGGGCACAAAAGGGGCCAGGTCCACTCAGCTCCATATATGGGCACAAAAGGGGCCAGTGATTTGTTTGTTGTGGACCTGGCCCCTTTTGTGCCCATATATGGACACAATTAATTCTAATTGTTATTGCAATTTACGATCTGCGTTCGCTTCCCGCGTTCGCGCGTCTTACTCGTGTATGTAAAGTTCAGTAGATATTTGATGAAGAACGTCCTTCTTGTACCTGTGGTGTGCAACAGCCGGGCTCCATCAAATACCTTCTGAAGTGTCTTTAGCCCGGAACGCAGCCTGTCGACGTGTGTGTTCTACGTCCACTCTTGTATGTCATATCATCATATCATATTTATTTATTTCATTTCAGTTATGGTTTTTACATACTTATATTCATTTTACATATTTTTTTTTACATATTCCAAAACTGAAAAGAAAAGGAGCAGGAAGAAGATAAATCTTATTTATACCTGCCCCTATCAAAATAAAAAAATAAAACATAAAAGTATGTAAAGTTGTATGTAAAGGTCACCTGGACAGCAAGACTCGGGATGGTTCTAAAGAAGGAAGGGAACTGAGTCCGGTCACTCAGACAGGAGCAGGTGGAATAGTAACTTACCTGGAAAAAAAAATAAAGGCACAAAACACGTTTTATTTTCCTGTATACTGTACATCCAATCAAGTGCAACATAATTTATATTCTGTCCTATATGTCACTTTTTGATTATGCCTGAAGAAGGTCAGTAGAACGAAAGCTTGCTAAATAAATACATTGATTGTGCAGCAGATCTGAGTGTGTGGAGCTTCCCTTTATGTTCCCTCTGTGGCTCAAACCCCTCACTTAAGTTTGTTCAGCGGTGGTTCTCTTTATATTATTTTCCTGTACTAAAATAATGCAAAAAAACAGTTTTTTCCCCAACAAGCAGAGAACACTGACATTTCCCTATGCTTATACCATTTAAAAAATAAAGAAAAGGGAAAATATCTGTATAACATTAAGGAGAAAAGTGAAAGGTAGGAATGCACCGTGTTATAATTTATATAACATAACATTTACTATCTTACCAGAAGTAGTGATGTCCCGAACCAATATTTAACACTCATGCCATATCACAACAGTACAATATCCAAAGTCACAGACAATATCCGTCTTAGCATCGTAGTAAATCAGTGTCATATACATATTCTGAGGAAAACCTGGAGACGTGGCATTCATGTCATTTATGTGTCTCCTATCAAAATAAGAACAGTATAATGATCAATGATCCAAAATCCTGTATAAACCTAACATTCTGTTGGATGTGTGGAACTTACCAGAGGCACCCTGTATAAACCTAACATTCTGTTGGATGTGTGGAACTTACCAGGGGCACCCTGTATAAACCTAACATTCTGTTGGATGTATGGAATTTACCAAGGGCACCCTGTATAAACCTAATATTCTGTTGGAAGTTTGGAACTTACCAGGGGCACCCTGTATAAACCTAATATTCTGTTGGAAGTTTGGAACTTACCAGAGGCACCCTGTATAAACCTAACATTCTGTTGGAAGTTTGGAACTTACCAGGGGCACCCTGTATAAACCTAATATTCTGTTGGATGTATGGAACTTACCAGGGGCACCCTGTATAAACCTAACATTCTGTTGGATGTATGGAACTTACCAGGGGCACCCTGTATAAACCTAATATTCTGTTGGATGTATGGAACTTACCAGAGGCACCCTGTATAAACCTAACATTCTGTTGGATGTGTGGAACTTACCAGAGGCACCCTGTATAAACCTAATATTCTGTTGGATGTATGGAACTTACCAGAGGCACCCTGTATAAACCTAACATTCTGTTGGATGTATGGAACTTACCAGAGGCACCCTGTATAAACCTAACATTCTGTTGGATGTATGGAACTTACCAGAGGCACCCTGTATAAACCTAATATTCTGTTGGATGTATGGAACTTACCAGAGGCACCCTGTATAAACCTAACATTCTGTTGGATGTATGGAACTTACCAGAGGCACCCTGTATAAACCTAATATTCTGTTGGAAGTTTGGAACTTACCAGAGGCACCCTGTATAAACCTAATATTCTGTTGGATGTGTGGAACTTACCAGAGGCACCCTGTATAAACCTAACATTCTGTTGGATGTATGGAACTTACCAGAGGCACCCTGTATAAACCTAACATTCTGTTGGATGTATGGAACTTACCAGAGGCACCCTGTATAAACCTAACATTCTGTTGGATGTATGGAACTTACCAGAGGAACTCTGTATAAACCTAATATTCTAGAGATGGCGATGGCGTTCGTTGAGGAATCGGGGCCCACTATTCCCAGCGTCGGAGGCGACCCGGAGCAGCTCTGGTCCATTTCAAAGCGCTCCTCTCTGCCACTGATCAGCGACATCGCCGCACGATATCCGACTCCCAGCGAGTAGCAGGTGTCGTAGAGACTGTATCCCAGGGTGACGTTGGGCAGCAGGCTGGGGCTGCCGTTGATCTCGGCGATGGCGAAAGCCATGGTCTGGGCCCATCTGAAGCCTTCGATGTTAAACCTAACACACACACACACACACACATAATAATAATAATAAAGCCATGGTCTGGGCCCATCTGAAGCCTTCGATGTTAAACCTATAACAGTAACATGCTATGTTATCTTAAAGCCATGGTCTGGGCCCATCTGAAGCCTTCGATGTTAAACCTAACACACACACACATAATAATAATAATAAAATCATGGTCTGGGCCCATCTGAAGCCTTCGATGTTAAACCTAACACACACACACACACAATAATAATAATAATAATAATAATAAAGCCATGGTCTGGGCCCATCTGAAGCCTTCGATGTTAAAACTATAACACACACACATCATGCCTATGCTGTAACAATGATCACATGTCTATACGTTAGAAATATCCTGTGGCACTACTTACTATCTATATCTATCTATCTATCAAATCAATTAAGTTCCCTGTTATCCAGTGTTGGTTTTGACAGCAAATCTTGATTCTAGTTTTCGTCATTTCGTCATCTTGAATAGTTTGTCACATTTGAGTAACCTGGAATGTATGTTGTATGATGCCGTCGTAATGACCGATTTTACACTGACGATATCCGATCTACAAGCTCACAACACGTCGACGCGTTGTAGAGCTTGTCGGTGAGCTATTTTCAGCATGCAACCAAGTGTAAAATGACATACCGGTATACTGGATCTCTTGCAGTCCACTAGTCCCTTCCTAACATTTTACTGACGAAATTTCATGCAGTCACAGTTTTTAGTAATCATAGCTTCGTTTCCATTTAGTTTTTGTCACTATAGTGAAAAAACGAAAACAATTTGTAATAGTATTAGTCGACGAAATGAACAGCAGTTGCTGTAATCTTCATGCCTGCTCTACGTTGTACTGTACGTGTGTGATCAGGCTATACACTCACCCATAGCAGGTGGGGTCCTGTGGCTTGGAGGTGTGTGAACAGGCTATACACTCACCCATGGCAGGTATGGGGTCCTGTGGCTTGGAGGTGTGTAATCAGGCTATACACTCACCCATAGCAGGTGGGGTCCTGTGGCTTGGAGGTGTGTAATCAGGCTATACACTCACCCATAGCAGGTGGGGTCCTGTGGCTTGGAGGTGTGTGATCAGGCTATACACTCACCCATAGCAGGTGGGGTCCTGTGGCTTGGAGGTGAAAGACAGCTCATAGACGGGATACAGGTTGATATAAAACAAGCCACCCAGGATGAAGTCGCCGGCCTTGTTGATTCTGTTGATGTTAAACTGTGCCTGCAACTCACAAGAAGAAGAGGAGGAGGAGGAATTAGGCGAGGAAGACAATGAAGAGGAGAACGACGAGAACAATATCAAGTACAGGTACACGTATGAAAGCATGAGGCGAGTGTCTAGAGAAGCCCTCATGGCTGTGCGTCCTCTCCCGTCTATAGCCCCTTCCCCCAAATACTTTGTCCACCTGCTACATTTTTATACACAGCGCTTAGCGTACACGTTCCACCCCAGCCATCTGAGCACAGGCACACGTACGTATAGGGGCAGGGCTTAACCCGTTCTGACCTGAGATCAGATCCTAAAAATGTCTTCTACTGTACATCCTGACAGTTTTCTGAAAAAGCTATGTTTCTATGTGTCAGTCGTTCTTTGATTTTTCAAAAATAGCAGACCTACAAGCTCGTAGCGCGCCACTCGGTGGCGCGCTATGAGCTTGTAGATCTGCTATTTTTAAATAGCTAAAACATAACATAATGCTATAACACCAAAAGGGGTTCCCGTCCCCAAAATGGGTTTTAAAGGACCACTTCACCACTTTTCAACCTATACAGTACCTTCATATAATTGGATCCTCACTAATGATCATGATAAAAATAACTCGGTCTGTGTCCTCCTATATGAGACTAAAACAAATGCTGGGCTGTGGGCAGTTCATCACCGATGGGGAATCCAAGCCAATAGAAACGGCAGGCTTTCTATTCCTGAAAAGTTGCAATGCGAAAATAGAAGCCATCGTTCTCACGATAAAGAAATCTTGTTAAAAAGAATCTGCCTAAGGATTCACCATGGACTTTACTGTTAATGGACTGCCTCATGGGTTTTTTTAGGAAATAATTAATTTAGATGTGCAAACACAAACACACACACAGCTTTTGTGGAAAAAAAAACCTAGAAATGTGTGTTATCTCCACCAGGCCTGGTTGCCTATACCAGGGCTGTGTTTCTATCTCCAGCAGGCCTGGTTGCCTATACCAGGGCTGTGTTTCTATATCTCCACCAGGCCTGGGTGCCTATACCAGGGCTGTGTTTCTATCTCCACCAGGCCTGGGTGCCTATACCAGGGCTGTGTTCTATCTCCACCAGGCCTGGGTGCCTATACCAGGGCTGTGTTTCTATCTCCACCAGGCCTGGGTGCCTATACCAGGGCTGTGTTTCTATCTCCAGCAGGCCTGGTTGCCTATACCAGGGCTGTGTTTCTATCTCCAGCAGGCCTGGTTGCCTATACCAGGGCTGTGTTCTACAGTATCTCCACCAGGCCTGGGTGCCTATACCAGGGCTGTGTTTCTATCTCCACCAGGCCTGGGTGCCTATACCAGGGCTGTGTTTCTATCTCCACCAGGCCTGGTTGCCTATACCAGGGCTGTGTTTCTATCTCCACCAGGCCTGGGTGCCTATACCAGGGCTGTGTTCTATCTCCACCAGGCCTGGTTGCCTATACCAGGGCTGTGTTTCTATCTCCACCAGGCCTGGTTGCCTATACCAGGGCTGTGTTTCTATATCTCCACCAGGCCTGGTTGCCTATACCAGGGCTGTGTTTCTATATCTCCACCAGGCCTGGTTGCCTATACCAGGGCTGTGTCAGTCGTGGGGTGCAGTCATTGTAGGGCACAAGGAAGCTGCCGGGGGAATATAGTTCATACAGCAGCAACTGTTCACATTCATGGTGCCCCCTATGCAGGGCAATAAGGGACATTCATGGTGCCCCGCAGGGCAATAAGGGCATGGGGCCCCCTATGCAGGGCAATAAGGGACATTCATGGTGCCCCGCAGGGCAATAAGGGCATGGTGCCCCCTATGCAGGGCAATAAGGGCATGGTGCCCCCTATGCAGGGCAATAAGGGCATGGTGGCCCCCTATGCAGGGCAATAAGGGACATTCATGGTGCCCCGCAGGGCAATAAGGGCATGGTGCCCCCTATGCAGGGCAATAAGGGCATGGTGCCCCCTATGCAGGGCAATAAGGGGAAGCGGTTTTGGAGGTGTGCCCCGGGGCAGGGGTCGACAACCTTTTGGACTTGAAGTGGCGTGTTTTAATTTTCTTGATACAGTCAGTATACTGTATATGCCATGTCAACATCATGTTGAACTATGACGCCATGACATAGACGTTGATTGTACATTTATTTCTTCCGGACCATTTTCTTTCACACCATTAGGACAGTCATGATCATTACAAATAATGCACCTATACATATCTCCCAGACTCCGTCCCCAGTCAGCGTTCAGTTTTGAATGACTGTATAGAATTGTGCAGGATTCGCATGCATTTGAGAGAGAGCTTCATTTAATGTTATTTTAAAAAGAAAAATCGGCTCTCTCACGCTTATTATGCCAGTGATCACCCTTCACTATGCCAATGTTGGCACCCTGAGGTGCCTAAGGTTGCCTACCCCCCCTGCTCTAGAGAGGCCCCTCAGCATGCTATTCCAAATAGGGGGGGGGGGGGGCAAGTCTATGGTTTTAATGACGTAAAAGAAACAGCACTCCGCATGCAGGCGTCGTGTGGCAG
The DNA here is from genome assembly GCF_963924005.1 of Protomyctophum bolini. Taxonomy (NCBI): domain Eukaryota; kingdom Metazoa; phylum Chordata; class Actinopteri; order Myctophiformes; family Myctophidae; genus Protomyctophum; species Protomyctophum bolini. Next base: position 48,416,534 of record NC_137867.1, on the reverse strand, counting down.
CCAAGTCTATGGTTTTAATGTTTGTTTATAGCACTTTCTTACAAACCCTTTTTTCTAAGAAATGAAATGTGTGGGTAAAAATAAATGTGTGTCACATCAACGTGGTAGTTGTGGCCCCCGTCTCCATTTCCTCATGTAGGTGAAGATAGGTACGTCATGATAGGTAAAAGAAAAAAAGGAAAGGTAGGTACTAGGTTTACCCAGGGTAACTGGACTAAGGAAAGGAAAGGTACTATGTTTACCCAGGGTAACTGGACTAAGGAAAGGAAAGGTACTATGTTTACCCAGGGTAACTGGACTAAGGAAAGGAAAGGTACTATGTTTACCCTGCAGGGTAACTGGACTAAGGAAAGGAAAGGTACTATGTTTACCCAGGGTAACTGGACTAAGGAAAGGAAAGGTACTATGTTTACCCAGGGTAACTGGACTAAGGAAAGGAAAGGTACTATGTTTACCCAGGGTAACTGGACTAAGGAAAGGAAAGGTACTATGTTTACCCTGCAGGGTAACTGGACTAAGGAAAGGAAAGGTACTATGTTTACCCAGGGTAACTGGACTAAGGAAAGGAAAGGTACTTTGTTTACCCTGCAGGGTAACTGGACTAAGGAAAGGAAAGGTACTATGTTTACCCTGCAGGGTAACTGGACTAAGGAAAGGAAAGGTACTATGTTTACCCAGGGTAACTGGACTAAGGAAAGGAAAGGTACTATGTTTACCTGCAGGGTAACTGGACTAAGGAAAGGAAAGGTACCATGTTTACCCAGGGTAACTGGACTAAGGAAAGGAAAGGTACTATGTTTACCCAGGGTAACTGGACTAAGGAAAGGAAAGGTACTATGTTTACCCAGGGTAACTGGACTAAGGAAAGGAAAGGTACTATGTTTACCCAGGGTAACTGGACTAAGGAAAGGAAAGGTACTATGTTTACCCAGGGTAACTGGACTAAGGAAAGGAAAGGTACTATGTTTACCCAGGGTAACTGGACTAAGGAAAGGAAAGGTACTATGTTTACCCAGGGTAACTGGACTAAGGAAAGGAAAGGTACCATGTTTACCCAGGGTAACTGGACTAAGGAAAGGAAAGGTACTATGTTTACCCAGGGTAACTGGACTAAGGAAAGGAAAGGTACTATGTTTACCCAGGGTAACTGGACTAAGGAAAGGAAAGGTACTATGTTTACCCAGGGTAACTGGACTAAGGAAAGGAAAGGTACTATGTTTACCCAGGGTAACTGGACTAAGGAAAGGAAAGGTATATGTTTACCCAGGGTAACTGGACTAAGCTCAAGAACTTGTTTACAGCCAGGCCCTGCTCATAGAAACATTTCATGGTAGAGGTTCAATGCCTTGCTCAAGGGCACTTCAGCGGTGGTAATTTATAACGTGCCGGTCCGGGGATACGAACTATAGCGACCTTCCGATATCAAGACCGCTCCGCAAACCGTTCGGCCACCGCTGCCTACAAGGTACGTGTCATCAACGCAAATTCATCCACCGGTCATTACAATACAATATAATTTATCTTGATAATAATGTATACATTTGGAATAGTTTGCATCAAGAAACTATTTTGATGAATTTGCTCACCCCTCTCTGCAATATGACACTATAGTGTACATAGACAATATGACACTAGTGTACATATACAATATGACACTATAGTGTACATAGACAATATGACACTATAGTGTACATAGACAATATGACACTAGTGTACATAGACAATATGACACTAGTGTACATGGACAATATGACACTAGTGTACATAGACAATATGACACTAGTGTACATAGACAATATGACACTAGTGTACATAGACAATATGACACTAGTGTACATAGACAATATGACACTAGTGTACATAGACCTGTGTCCTTGAATGTTAATTAGCGTGGCCATGTTTGTTTTTAATCGATCTCTGGTGACTCGTCTAATCGTCTCGTTGCTCCTCCAAATTAATTTGACACCCGTTGAGCCACTATTTCATCACCCCTGGGCCCCATGATGTCATCACCCCTGGGCCCCATGATGTCATCACAGGTAAACACACACACACACACACACACACACACACACACACACACACACCTGCCTTTGCTTGCGGGCAGGTGTCTAATTAATATCCACCTGGTGCTTGCCCATCTCTCTAATTAACACCCACCTGACCTGGGATCAGCCGGTATACAGTGTGTTGTTTGTTGTCAGACGATCGGAGATGTTTTGCCTGCCGATACGTCTTGGACACACTTCTGACTGCGAGGACACAAAGCCACGCCCACTGCGCACTTTGCAAACCAATCACATCACCCCCCCAAAAACCTTTGCATTGGATTGATTATTGTTTCATTCTTAACCCATTCTGAACGGGAACCCATTTCGGTGTTAGCACTATATGTTATGCTTTAGCTATTGAAAAATAGCAGATCTACAAGCTCATAGCGCGCCACCGAGTGGCGCGCTACGAGCTTGTAGGTCTGCTATTTTGGAAAAATCAAAGAACGACTGACTGATTTTTAGAATCTGATCTCAGGTCAGAATGGGTTAATCAGACCAGTGTGTGTGTCCAGTGGAAACCTCGTATGAATCTGATCTCGGGTCAGAATGGGTTAATTGTTTACTATACACCCAGTTTGAGCAACGGAAGCTGAGAGATTGCATCATTCTCTAGGTACTACAGCTGTAGTCATTTTACAGCTGGTTTGCTGGCGCTGACAAACAACCCACTCGTCTGTAGGGAACGCAATAAGGAATGCATGTTGACTGTATAGCAAAACACACACACACACACACACACACACACACACACACACACACACACACACACACACACACACACACACACACACACAAAATACTAGCACCCAGGCGGGCGTGTACACGTCGCACAGGCCCGTGCACGCAGATTTCTGCTCCAGACAAAAAGCTGCTCTATTAATTAATCAATTAATCAATTAATTAATGATGTGCCTCCATATGTAGGCCTACATGGCTCTGTCTCTCCACACACCCCCCCCCCCCCACACACACCCCCAGAAGCAAAGAGTTGAGTTAAAAACGTTCGCTCTAAAGAAAAGCATAATATAATATTCAAAGATTTCTGACGCATTTTCTCGAAAAAAAAAAAGAAACACATGCTATATGAGCTTTTAGATCTGCTATTTTTCAATAGCTTTAAGATAACAAAATGCTTTAAAACATCAAAATGGGTTAAAATGCTAATACGGCACTTTCAACTTCCTCCGACCCGCATGAAAGACTGCAAGCTACTCACCAATACGAAGACGGTTTTGTGGAGTCGAAAGCCTACTTTCTCTCGTGGATGCATTCTGAGGCCCCCCCCCCCCCTTCGTCGACCGTCGACTGCTGCAAAAAATGAAAAGAACACTTTCGCTACTCACAAATACGAAGACGGTTTTGTGGAGTCGAAAGCCAACATACTCTCTGAGCCCCCCCTGGCCACCACGCGACTGACATACAGTACAACTGATTGGCCGGTGGAAATGTTTATTTTCTGGCCAAAACGTGCATTTTATACGTACGTGTGGTGGTGGTAAGCAAAGCAAAGTTACCATGTTTACCCAGGGTAACTGGACTTTAAGCTCAAGAACTAGTTTACAGCCAGGCCCTGCTCATATAGAACATTTCATGGTAGGGGGTTCAATGCCTTGCTCAAAGGGCACTTCAGCGGTGGTCATTTGAACGTGCCGGTCCGGGGATACGAACTATAGCGACCTTCCGATATCAAGACCACTCCGCAAACCGTTCGGCCACCGCTGCCCCAGTGCTCGGAGTGCGTCTACTAGGGAAACAAACAAGTGTTACTACTTTAATTGTGAAAGTATTCATGACGTAATTATCATGCCCCCCCCCAACCCACCCCCCCACCAAAAAAAAAGGCTGATTTGACCCTTGACCCCCAGATTGTGGTTACTGCACTCTGCCTTGGTTTTGAGTTAGGTTTGGTATTTACTGTGATCTTTAGAACACCTTTTCTCAAAAAAATAAGTCACAAGTAAATTTCGACCCAAAGGTGTAGTTCTACTGCAGTGCAGAGGTTCTCCCAACCACCGGTGCCGGTCCGCGGGACACGTGCCACTGGTACGCCAGAGGGGAAGTCCACGTTTTCCCGTCGTATAAAAATCCATTTGAAAACACGACTGAGAAAAGAGAGAGGACAATTAAACACCAGACCTGATGGCCGTTGCATGTTGAGCGCGACGCTCAATCACCAAGAATCAATCATTAGAATGCAAATGCCATTCATGAAAAAGACATAAGCCTAAGCCTTTGTTTTATACGATCATTGATAATGATATAACGCCATTTAGGGCAATGATACCTGTCAACAATAGGCCTATAGCAGCGGGTATAGCCTATATTTAACGTTCTCTTCCGTGAGAACGTTAAACGGTTTTGGTACGATGACGCGTGATTACTGCCGCCGAAACTAAAACATCATGAAACGGTGTGATATACGACAACCTTGCTTTAGGTTTACTCATCACCATCATCATCATCACCATCGAGGGTTTTTCATGCAAAACTAATGCTTGCAGTGTGCAATACGGGCGGGCTTTGGTACAGTGACTTTCAATGCTTGAGACCTTTGACCTGACAGTAGCTCTGACCAATTGCGTCAAAGGGGAAAATGTTTCAACCCGCCGCCCTCTGGAAATGAAATCCAAGCTGAGCCTCCCCAGACTAATATCCCGCGGTCCGTGCGATATTAGTCTGGTTTATTAACCAGGCTACTTACTATACAAGCACACAAGTGCACCATAAGTGCCGCACTCATATGAGCTATATGAGCTTTACTCAAATCTTTGCTTCTGAGGGGGTTCCTGGAACCACATAATTGCAGATGGGGGGGTGAGGTCGGCGGGCCAAATTGCATGATAATGTTTGGGGTTCCTTGACATGAAATATTGAGCACCACTGATACAGAAAACGATGGGTTTTTTTTTAATTCAGATCTAAACGGGTTTAACCCATTCTGAACGGGAACCCATTTTGGTGTCAGCACTATGTTATGCTTTAGCTATTGAAAAATAGAGATCTACAAGCTCATAGCGCGCCACCAAGTGGCGCGCTACGAGCTTGTAGGTCTGCTATTTTTGAAAAATCGAAGAACGACTGACATTTTTTAGAATCTGATCTCAGGTCAGAATGGGTTAATCAGACCAGTGTGTGTGTGTGTCCAGTGGAAACCTCGTATGAATCTGATCTCAGGTCAGAATGGGTTTAAGCCCTGCCCATAATAGGTCTGCCTCCCATCCCGCCCAGATGGGTGTCGTATGGTACGTGGGAGATTACGTAGCGGTGCTTCTATAGGGATGTGTATAAAATGTATCCACTGGTACAAAGAGTTCGGGGGAAAGACAGAGGAGAGAGAGAACTCAATACAGTCATGAGGGTAATTGTTTCTCTAGACACACACCAGCTGTACTTGACCTTGATGATGATGGCGTGGTTGTTCCCTTCGGTCTCTGCCACGTCTTCCTCACCGCCCTCCTCGTCTTCCTGCGAGCTGCAGACCCCGTTCAATCTCAGCCGAATGTACAAGGCTGGGGACTTCATCCTGGGTGGCTTGTTTCCCATCCACTACTACTCTGTGTCCCCCGAGCTGTCCTTCACCTCCAGGCAGCAGGAGTTGACCTGCTACGGGTGAGTATCGTTCATCACCACGCACCCAACAGCGTGCGAGAGAGAGGGGGACAGGGAGCCTGTATCGATGGGTAGTATAATGAGTACCACAGACGAAAAACAGTCTAAGTCCAAATTTCTTTCTTACCCCTCCACGAAAAGGCCTTGTTGTCCTGAACCCTTATCTATCATTTATACATTATGGATCAATAGTGTGGAATTAGACTGTTTTTCATCTGTGGCATTCAGTGGCTTTGAAAGTTCCCTTGAGAAGTTTCAAAAGGATCATCTTAGATGTTTACAGTCCAACACCTGCACATGTTTAGATAATGTACTGGCCCATGTTCATGCCTATAGAATTATGTCAGTGCTTTTTTTTGTATTTTGCCCTGGTACTAAAAAAATAGGACTTTGGTGACTTGTTGTATGTATTCATATAAGGTACTTTGAGGTGTATTATGGATGTTGTATTTGCTGGTCCAAAATGTATAACATTGACGTGTTGTGGTATTGAGGTGTAATTTTATGGCCTTCAGTTCCCACTTGTGAAAGAGACGCAGTCTCAATGTGTTTTTATGGGTTAAATAAAGGTTACATAAAAAATAAAATAAAGAATGTGACCAGATTTGACTGAGGGGTCCGTGGGGTCTTGCAGCCTCCAGCTTTTCACCAGAGCAGAAAAACTGTTTTCTAAAAGAAAAAGAAAAAGAAAATCCAACATGAGACAAAGTATGTGAGACGATTTTACATACTAGAGCATGTCTGAAATAAATGTCAGAGCTAAAATTGAAATAAATGCTTAAACATGTAGCTAGGTGTAATGTTAGAGACGACAGAAGACATGTAAATATGAAATAAATGCTTAAACATGTAGCTATAGGTGTAATGTTAGAGACCACTGAAGTGAACCTTTCAAGCCTGTTTTCTCAACTCGCTGTTTCTCTGCCAGACATTACTCTATAAGCCATATCTCCAAAACTGGTGGGTCAAACTGAACAACCAATGTCAATTTGAAGCTATGATTCCCTGCTTTCATATGACATGAAAAGAATCCAAGAAAAAAATCCAATGGCAGCCCCTCAAGTCAAATCCGGTCACATATGCTGCCCTTACAAGGACAAATTGCGGCAAAAAAGGGGGCCTGTATTTGGTTTAAATGTGTTTCAACTGCTCGGCCAAATGAGATATCGGCAAATAAAAAGTGATATTTACACTAATTGTAAATAGATGTTCTTGAGGTAATCGTTTTCCCCACCGAAATCACAAAGGCTATAATTTGACCTTTGGAATAATACACAAATAAGTCTGTGTGTCCATAAATGTAGTTATGCTTTGTAGGGCAATATAGGAACAGGATTAGTGGTAGTTGATGTTGTATATTTCTACAAAGATAAATATTAGTGATTTGTAGGGCAGTATAACAACAGGATTAGTAGTATAGTTGATGTTGTTTATTTCTACAAAGATAAATATTAGTGATTTGTAGGGCAGTATAACAACAGGATTAGTAGTATAGTTTATGTTGTATATTTCTACAAAGATAAATATTAGTGATTTGTAGGGCAGTATAGGAACAGGATTAGTAGTATAGTTGATGTTGTATATTTCTACAAAGATAAATATTAGTGATTTGTAGGGCAGTATAGGAACAGGATTAGTAGTATAGTTGATGTTGTATATTTCTACAAAGATACATATTAGTGATTTGTAGGGCAGTATAACAACAGGATTAGTAGTATAGTTGATGTTGTATATTTCTACATAGATAAATATTAGTGATTTGTAGGGCAGTATAACAGGATTAGTAGTATAGTTGATGTTGTTTATTTCTACATAGATAAATATTAGTGATTTGTAGGGCAGTATAACAACAGGATTAGTAGTATAGTTTATGTTGTATATTTCTACAAAGATAAATATTAGTGATTTGTAGGGCAGTATAGGAACAGGATTAGTAGTATAGTTGATGTTGTATATTTCTACAAAGATAAATATTAGTGATTTGTAGGGCAGTATAGGAACAGGATTAGTAGTATAGTTGATGTTGTATATTTCTACAAAGATACATATTAGTGATTTGTAGGGCAGTATAACAACAGGATTAGTAGTATAGTTGATGTTGTATATTTCTACAAAGATAAATATTAGTGATTTGTAGGGCAGTATACCAACAGGATTAGTAGTATAGTTGATGTTGTTTATTTCTACAAAGATAAATATTAGTGATTTGTAGGGCAGTATACCAACAGGATTAGTAGTAGTTGATGTTGTATATTTCTACATAGATAAATATTAGTGATTTGTAGGGCAGTATAACAACAGGATTAGTAGTAGTTGATGTTGTATATTTCTACATAGATAAATATTAGTGATTTGTAGGGCAGTATACCAACAGGATTAGTAGTAGTTGATGTTGTATATTTCTACATAGATAAATATTAGTGATTTGTAGGGCAGTATAGGAACAGGATTAGTAGTATAGTTGATGTTGTTTATTTCTACAAAGATAAATATTAGTGATTTGTAGGGCAGTATACCAACAGGATTAGTAGTATAGTTGATGTTGTATATTTCTACAAAGATAAATATTAGTGATTTGTAGGGCAGTATACCAACAGGATTAGTAGTATAGTTGATGTTTATTTCTACAAAGATACATATTAGTGATTTGTAGGGCAGTATACCAACAGGATTAGTAGTATAGTTGATGTTGTTTATTTCTACATAGATAAATATTAGTGATTTGTAGGGCAGTATACCAACAGGATTAGTAGTAGTAGTTGATGTTGTTTATTTCTACAAAGATACATATTAGTGATTTGTAGGGCAGTATACCAACAGGATTAGTAGTATAGTTGATGTTGTATATTTCTACAAAGATAAATATTAGTGATTTGTAGGGCAGTATACCAACAGGATTAGTAGTATAGTTGATGTTTATTTCTACAAAGATACATATTAGTGATTTGTAGGGCAGTATACCAACAGGATTAGTAGTATAGTTGATGTTGTTTATTTCTACAAAGATACATATTAGTGATTTGTAGGGCAGTATACCAACAGGATTAGTAGTATAGTTGATGTTGTTTATTTCTACAAAGATAAATATTAGTGATTTGTAGGGCAGTATACCAACAGGATTAGTAGTATAGTTGATGTTGTTTATTTCTACAAAGATAAATCCAAGTGTTTTTTAGGGCAGTATAACAGGATTAGTAGTATAGTTGATGTTGTATATTTCTACAAAGATAAATCCAAGTGTTTTTTAGGGCAGTATAACAGGATTAGTAGTATAGTTGATGTTGTATATTTCTACAAAGATAAATCCAAGTGTTTTTTAGGGCAGTATAGCAACAGGATTAGTAGTAGTTGATGTTGTATATTTCTACAAAGATAAATATTAGTGATTTGTAGGGCAGTATACCAACAGGATTAGTAGTATAGTTGATGTTGTTTATTTCTACAAAGATACATATTAGTGATTTGTAGGGCAGTATAACAACAGGATTAGTATAGTATAGTTGATGTTGTTTATTTCTACAAAGATAAATATTAGTGATTTGTAGGGCAGTATACCAACAGGATTAGTAGTATAGTTGATGTTGTTTATTTCTACAAAGATAAATATTAGTGATTTGTAGGGAGTATAACAACAGGATTAGTAGTATAGTTGATGTTGTATATTTCTACAAAGATAAATATTAGTGATTTGTAGGGAGTATAACAACAGGATTAGTAGTATAGTTGATGTTGTATATTTCTACAAAGATAAATATTAGTGATTTGTAGGGCAGTATAACAACAGGATTAGTAGTATAGTTGATGTTTATTTCTACAAAGATAAATATTAGTGATTTGTAGGGCAGTATAACAACAGGATTAGTAGTATAGTTGATGTTTATTTCTACAAAGATAAATATTAGTGATTTGTAGGGCAGTATAACAACAGGATTAGTAGTATAGTTGATGTTGTTTATTTCTACATAGATAAATATTAGTGATTTGTAGGGCAGTATAGCAACAGGATTAGTAGTAGTTTATGTTGTTTATTTCTACAAAGATAAATATTAGTGATTTGTAGGGCAGTATACCAACAGGATTAGTAGTATAGTTGATGTTTATTTCTACATAGATAAATATTAGTGATTTGTAGGGCAGTATAACAACAGGATTAGTAGTATAGTTTATGTTGTATATTTCTACAAAGATAAATATTAGTGATTTGTAGGGCAGTATAACAACAGGATTAGTAGTATAGTTGATGTTGTATATTTCTACAAAGATAAATATTAGTGATTTGTAGGGAGTATAACAACAGGATTAGTAGTATAGTTGATGTTGTATATTTCTACAAAGATAAATATTAGTGATTTGTAGGGAGTATAACAACAGGATTAGTAGTATAGTTGATGTTGTATATTTCTACAAAGATACATATTAGTGATTTGTAGGGCAGTATACCAACAGGATTAGTGGTAGTTGATGTTGTATATTTCTACAAAGATAAATATTAGTGATTTGTAGGGCCGTATAACAACAGGATTAGTAGTAGTTGATGTTGTTTATTTCTACAAAGATAAATATTAGTGATTTGTAGGGCAGTATAACAACAGGATTAGTAGTAGTTGATGTTGTATATTTCTACAAAGATAAATATTAGTGATTTGTAGGGCCGTATAGCAACAGGATTAGTAGTAGTTGATGTTGTATATTTCTACAAAGATAAATATTAGTGATTTGTAGGGCCGTATACCAACAGGATTAGTGGTAGTTGATGTTGTATATTTCTACAAAGATAAATATTAGTGATTTGTAGGGCCGTATAACAACAGGATTAGTAGTAGTTGATGTTGTTTATTTCTACAAAGATAAATATTAGTGATTTGTAGGGCAGTATAACAACAGGATTAGTAGTAGTTGATGTTGTTTATTTCTACAAAGATAAATATTAGTGATTTGTAGGGAGTATAACAACAGGATTAGTAGTAGTTGATGTTGTATATTTCTACAAAGATAAATATTAGTGATTTGTAGGGAGTATAACAACAGGATTAGTAGTAGTTGATGTTGTTTATTTCTACAAAGATAAATATTAGTGATTTGTAGGGCAGTATAACAACAGGATTAGTAGTAGTTGATGTTGTTTATTTCTACAAAGATAAATATTAGTGATTTGTAGGGAGTATAACAACAGGATTAGTAGTAGTTGATGTTGTTTATTTCTACAAAGATAAATATTAGTGATTTGTAGGGAGTATAACAACAGGATTAGTAGTAGTTGATGTTGTATATTTCTACAAAGATAAATATTAGTGATTTGTAGGGCAGTATACCAACAGGATTAGTAGTATAGTTGATGTTGTTTATTTCTACAAAGATAAATATTAGTGATTTGTAGGGCAGTATACCAACAGGATTAGTAGTAGTTGATGTTGTATATTTCTACAAAGATAAATATTAGTGATTTGTAGGGCAGTATAACAGGATTAGTAGTATAGTTGATGTTGTTTATTTCTACATAGATAAATATTAGTGATTTGTAGGGCAGTATAACAGGATTAGTAGTATAGTTGATGTTGTATATTTCTACAAAGATAAATATTAGTGATTTGTAGGGCAGTATAACAACAGGATTAGTAGTATAGTTGATGTTGTATATTTCTACAAAGATAAATATTAGTGATTTGTAGGGCAGTATAACAGGATTAGTAGTATAGTTGATGTTGTATATTTCTACAAAGATAAATATTAGTGATTTGTAGGGCAGTATAACAGGATTAGTAGTATAGTTGATGTTGTATATTTCTACAAAGATAAATATTAGTGATTTGTAGGGCAGTATAACAACAGGATTAGTAGTATAGTTGATGTTGTATATTTCTACAAAGATAAATATTAGTGATTTGTAGGGAGTATAACAACAGGATTAGTAGTATAGTTGATGTTGTATATTTCTACAAAGATAAATATTAGTGATTTGTAGGGAGTATAACAACAGGATTAGTAGTATAGTTGATGTTGTATATTTCTACAAAGATACATATTAGTGATTTGTAGGGCAGTATACCAACAGGATTAGTGGTAGTTGATGTTGTATATTTCTACAAAGATACATATTAGTGATTTGTAGGGCAGTATACCAACAGGATTAGTGGTAGTTGATGTTGTATATTTCTACAAAGATACATATTAGTGATTTGTAGGGCAGTATACCAACAGGATTAGTAGTATAGTTGATGTTGTATATTTCTACAAAGATAAATATTAGTGATTTGTAGGGCCGTATAACAACAGGATTAGTAGTAGTTGATGTTGTTTATTTCTACAAAGATAAATATTAGTGATTTGTAGGGCAGTATACCAACAGGATTAGTAGTATAGTTGATGTTGTTTATTTCTACAAAGATAAATATTAGTGATTTGTAGGGCAGTATAACAACAGGATTAGTAGTATAGTTGATGTTGTATATTTCTACAAAGATAAATATTAGTGATTTGCCGTTGAGACATTTTGGCCGATATCCGATATCATTGCCGTTATGGTCGATAATAACCGATATCACCGATGTCGATGTGATCTCATTCTGAAATGTTACATTTACAATAATTTTGTCCATTCTGAAAATGACATTATAACAGCTATGGTGTCTGCACTGCATGCAGGCTTATAGGTCAGATTTAACGTTACCGTACAGCATATTTAATATCGTGAGCTTGTAGATCTGTTCAAGCTGTTACTTAATTGGGCTTGTTTTTTTAATCTCTAAAGACAATCACCAAGTGCCGCGCTACGAGCTTGGGGCGGGAACTCCTTTTAGTGTTTTAAACATTATGTTATGCTTTAGCTATTGAAAAATAGCAGATCTACAAGCTCATAGCGCGCCACAGAGTGGCGCGCTACGAGCTTGTAGGTCTGCTATTTTTTTTTAATCGTGAAAATATGTATTTCAGAAAACTGGAGGATTTAGAAGATTGTTTTTTAACACATTTTGGTGTTAGCATCATGTCGTGGTTTATAGCTATTGAAAAATAGCAGATCTACAAGCTCAGAGCTTGTAGCTCTGCTATTTTTGGAAAAAATCGAAGAGCGACTGACATAGAAGAACATTTTTTAGAATCTGATCTCAGGTCAGAATGGAAAACTGTCAGGATGTAGATTAGAAGACACTTTTATAGAATCTGATCTCAGGTCAGAATGGGTTTAATTTCGAGGTCAGGCCTAAATGGGTCTGATTATGTGTTTGCGAACGCAGTGAGCACTTACTATGAGACCTAGCAGATCATGTCTGTCTGTCTGTGTGTGTGTGTGTGTGTGTGTCTGTCTGTCTGTCTGTCTGTCTGTCTGTCTGTCCCGCTTTTGTGCCCATATATGGAGCTGAGTGATTACGTCACCATGACTCAGCCATAACCATATAAGGAGTCCCCAAAGCAGCTATACGTCCAAAACCGAAATATGTACGAGCTGCGTTCGCTTCCCGCGTTTGCGCGTCTTACTGGGTTTTTTTTCCCCCCCCGTGTCAGTTTCCACGTGGAGGGTTTCCGCCGGGCCATGGCCATGGCGCTGGCCGTGGAGGAGATCAACGCCGCCGCGGACCTCCTGCCCAACGTCACGCTGGGCTACAGCATGCTGGACAACTGCATCACGCTGGGCGTGGCGGTCCGCGCCGCGCTGTCGCTCATCAGCGGCCGAGACGAGCGCTTCCGGCTGGACGAGGAGGAGGAGGGGGGGGGCTGCGTGGGGTCCCCCCCGGTGCTGGGCATCGTGGGAGACTCCGTCGCCACACACTCCATCTCCATCTCTAGCATCGTAGGTTTGTACAGAGTGCCCATGGTGAGTTTCAGTTTATAGGCTCCAATCCCCTTCGCTTCTATACCATGACCTATTTTAGTATTATATATATATGCTTCATTGTGGTTATTGCCTCCAATGAGTCGGTCGGTGTGAGCTCGCCACCGTCGGCGTGTGAATGAATGTGGGAAGTGAGGAACGCTGGCGTCGACTGTTCGCCGCTTCACCTCCCAATGTATGAATGAATGAACCGTTGTAAAGCGATTTGAGCACTTGGAAAAGCGCTATAAAAATGTGCATTTATATACTATAGCGTCATTATCCAAGGTGCTTTGGATAAAGACAGATTGTTGTGCATTACATTCACCCGTTCACACACACACATTCATACACCGATGACGACAGAGGAAACCATGCAAGGCACCAACCTTCACATCGGGAGCAAGTAGGGGTTCAGAGTCTTCATGCTTCAAGGACACTAACTCTGGGGGAGCTCACAGGGTTGGGCTTGTCATCCGACATCCGGACACTGCTCCCACGCATGCTCTCTGCTCCCACGCATGCTCTCTGCTCCCACGCATGCTCTCTGCTCCCATGCATGCTCTCTGCTCCCATGCATGCTCTCTGCTCCCATGCATGCTCTCTGCTCCCATGCATGCTCTCTGCTCCCATGCATGCTCTCTGCTCCCATGCATGCTCTCTGCTCCCACGCATGCTCTCTGCTCCCACGCATGCTCTCTGCTCCCACGCATGCTCTCTGCTCCCATGCATGCTCTCTGCTCCCATGCATGCTCTCTGCTCCCATGCATGCTCTCTGCTCGCAGAAGAAATGGTTCCAGAGATGATTCATGAAAAGAAAAGAAAGAACCAATGTAGTATTATTACAGTATTATTACAGAAGAGACCTTTTTTTGTTTGTTTTTCCAGGTAAGTTACTATTCCACCTGCTCGTGTCTGAGTGACCGCAAGCAGTTCCCTTCCTTCTTCAGAACGGTCCCTAGCGACGCCTACCAGGTGAATTCATAGTTGTACTATGAAGCAGTATAACATGTTCTATACACATTACCCTACCAGGTGAATTCATAGTTGGTACTATGAAGCAGTATAACATGTTCTATACACATTACCCTATACCAGGTGAATTCATAGTTGGTACTATGAAGCAGTATAACATGTTCTATACACATTACCCTATACCAGGCTCTGCCTTTCCTTCTTTAGCGAACCTAGACAGTCAGAAGTTGGATTTGCGTCCAGCAGGTGGCAGCCATGCATGTCACATACTTCTGTCGTTCCAATTTCACGCATGCGCACACCACTCGTGCTCATTCACGTACACAAACAAACGGGTACACGGACATTGCTGGTTGTAGGAGTGGTTGCACCACTCAATAATAATGTCATATATACATTATCGACAATCCATTCATCCATCCCAGGTGCGCGCCATGGTCCTGATCATGAAGCGCTTCGGCTGGACGTGGGCGGGCCTGCTGATAGCCGACGACGACTACGGCCGCTACGCCGCCCGGTCCTTCCGGACGGACCTGGCCCAGTCGGGCCTGGGCCTGGGCTGCCTGGCCTACCTGGAGGTGCTGCCCTTCGACCACGACCCGGCCGAGCTGAGCAGGATCGTCGGCGTCATGAAGGCGTCCACGGCCCGCGTGGTCATCGGGTTCGTCTACGGCATCCACATGCAGTCCCTGATGGAGGAGGTTGGTGTCTATGGGGTTTACTGTTCTGAAGTCTATGGGGTTTACTGTTCTGAAGTCTATGGGGTTTACTGTTCTGAGGTCTATGGGGTTTACTGTTCTGAAGTCTATGGGGTTTACTGTTCTGAAGTCTATGGGGTTTACTGTTCTGAAGTCTATGGGGTTTACTGTTCTGAAGTCTATGGGGTTTACCGTTCTGAAGTCTATGGGGTTTACTGGCCGTAACATGTATTCTCTAATGGAGGAGGTTGGTGTCTAAGGGGTTTACTGTTCTGAAGTCTATGGGGTTTACTGTTCTGAAGTCTATGGGGTTTACTGTTCTGAAGTCTATGGGGTTTACTGTTCTGAAGTCTATGGGGTTTACTGTTCTGAAGTCTATGGGGTTTACTGTTCTGAAGTCTATGGGGTTTACTGTTCTGAAGTCTATGGGGTTTACTGTTCTGAAGTCTATGGGGTTTACTGTTCTGAAGTCTATGGGGTTTACTGTTCTGAAGTCTATGGGGTTTACTGTTCTGAAGTCCATGGGGTTTACTGTTCTGAAGTCTATGGGGTTTACTGGCCTCAACATGTAGTCTCTGATGGAGGAGGTTGGTGTTATAGGGACTGTTCTGAAGTCTATGGGGTTTACTGTTCTGAAGTCTATGGGGTTTACTGGAAGTCTCTGATTGAGGAGGTTGGTGTTGGGGACTGTTCTGAAGTCTATGGGGTTTACTGGAAGTCTCTGATTGAGGAGGTTGGTGTTGGGGACTGTTCTGAAGTCTATGGGGTTTACTGGCAGTCTCTGATGGAGGAGGTTGGGCTTTCCTTCTGCTCCGACTTCTTCTTCTTACTGCGTTTAGGTTATTTGGACCACAGGCGAAGGGTCGGGTGTTAGTGCTGCACTATTAATCGGAAAAAGATCGAGATCTAGATTACTACGTACAGTATGTGATCTCATGTAGTGAAGAATCGTGAGAAATGGTGCAGTACTAGGGTTGGCTGTCCCATTCATTTTAGGGACTCTTGTGTTTGTGCTAAAGACAATACATTTGATTTGATTTCATGGGAAAAAAGCGAGAATCGTGATCTCAAACCTTGTGGAGGAATATGGAGATTCACGTTTGAGCAATAATCTTGCAGCACTAGCGAGTGTAGATTTTATTTGGAAAGGTCGATTCGACCGCCTCGGGATATTGTAGTAAGAGCTGGTAATGCAAATGATGCATAAAATAAATAAATATATTTTTAAATGTTTTTGTGTTTGTTTACCCCATAGAGAAAATGAAATTAAGAAAAAATTAAAAGATATTTACATTTTACCCCCAATCTTTGTTTGTGGTCCACAAGATTAAAACACTATCTGTTGCCGTTTAACTGCAAGCATATTTGTAATTAATTGAATCTATGCATGATCCATCCGCACACACACGCGCACACACACGCACACGCCCACAAACACACACATGCACGCGCCCACAAACACACACACACATGCACGCGCCCACGCACACACTCTCTCTCTCTCTCTCTCAACAGGTGGTGAAGCAGGATGCCTCGGGCCTGCAGTGGATAGCCAGCGAGCCCTGGACCACAGACACCATCCTCATGACTCCTCAGTTCATGCCATACCTGAGAGGCACGCTGGGAACTGCAGTCCGTCGCGGAGAGATACCGGGCCTCCGGGAGTTCATCTTAACCACCAAGCCTGACAACCAAGAAAATGGCATCGTGAGTCTTTTATTTCCGTTTTTCATTCAACCCATTCTGACCTGAGATCAGATTCATATACGAGGTTTCCACTGGACACACACACACACACTGGTCTGATGAACCCATTCTGACCTGAGATCAGATTCTAAAAATGTCAGTCGATTTTTCCAAAATAGCAGACCTACAAGCTCGTAGCACGCCACTCGGTGGCGCGCTACGAGCTTGTAGATCTGCTATTTTTTCAATAGCTAAAGCACGACATGATGCCAACACAAAAATGGGTTCCCGCCCAAAATGGGTTAAAGCGGTCATTTCAAAACTATATATGTCTGGTTTTTCAATATTCTCAAGGAATTATGTTTATTAGGGCCGTGGGTCGACCTCCCTTATTATACGACGATCCGATACGTATATTTGGTGGGGCTTTGATGCAGAATG
This sequence comes from Protomyctophum bolini, assembly GCF_963924005.1. Taxonomy (NCBI): domain Eukaryota; kingdom Metazoa; phylum Chordata; class Actinopteri; order Myctophiformes; family Myctophidae; genus Protomyctophum; species Protomyctophum bolini. The sequence continues at coordinate 48,399,264 of NC_137867.1, read as the reverse complement.
ATTGAATATAAACGGTTTGCTTAATTTTATTCGGGGGCAGTTTGACGTGATATGGATGGAGTTCTTGCCATTTTGTTTTGACGTAGACATTCATTGTAATGACTTGAAACGTTAGATCGGAGAGTTTTCCCTCAGCATTCATTTCACTATTTGAATATCCGTAGTCGTAATAGAAATACCAAAATTAAGAGGAATTTAAAAAAAATTGAAAAAAAAGAAAAAAAATTAAAACACAGGACTACTGCATTGTTGGGATATGTTCTATAAATTATTGTCTGAATTTGCTTGGTTTATGTTTGTAAACGAGTGACATTGAGATCAAATGTAACTACACAACCCAAACCTCTACCACAATGCCCTTAGAATCTAGCCCTTTAACTACAGTATATGCTCTTAACTCTTCATCGTGTTTTTCTTCAGGTGAGGCAGTTTTGGGAGCAAACGTTCCGGTGTAAATTTGCGCCCCTTCCGCCCGAGTGGCTGGAGGCTGGTGGAAGGGTGTGTAGTGGACAGGAGGACCTGGAGACGGCAGACACCAACATGTTGGACATGTCTGACCTCAGGGTGGAGTGTTACGCGTACAAGGCTGTGTACGCTCTGGCCCACGCCCTCCATGCCATGCTGCAGTGTGTCCCAGGAAGAGGGCCTTTCCCTGGGCACAGCTGTGCCACGCTGCAGACCATACAGCCATGGCAGGTGGGACATAAGACTCCACACTTCACACAGTATACTTATAGTTGGTCAAATACATCACAAAGATCTTAAAGTCCTGACGTCACTCGCTCATCCCCTGGTTCTGCCTGCATGGTTCGCGGAAGTAATTTCTCTATGGAGAATAACATCTTAAAATCGTTTCATACAAGCGTTGTGGACCAAAAATAAACAAGCTGTCTCTGCGTTATTGTCAGGGAGGTGCCTCTGTATCGTTTTGCGACAGTCAGTCACTCATATATGATACAGTCTGTTTCTAGCGAATATAAATTCAGCAGCAGTAACAATAGCGTTTTCTCTCAGTCAGTTGATTCTTCATATCCATATGAGTGGATGACGGCCTGGATGACAAAACACAGTTCTTATAGGAGGCGTTCTAAAATCCCCCCTATGGGGATTACAATGCAAATAAAAAGCACATGAACTCACATGCGCCCTCTACCGATATCGACGCCAATCTTCGCTGCTCTATAGGCAAAGAAGGATGAAAGAAGTAGTGTAGATTTTCTTACAGTGAGATATTGTAGTAATTGCCTCAACGAGGTTAGGGTCAGGTTACGGTTAATTGGGGTGTCGGACAAACGCCTGTCGGACCGTATACGTTGGACCAAACACATGCAGCACCGTAAGATACCGTTCAGGGCCTAAATGGTATCTTACGGTCCTACATTTTAGGCTTTGTGTGATTCACGGGTAGGGCCAAGGGATAGCGCGTGATGGACGATAGGGCCCTACAGGTTTATGGCTGTAGGAGTGCAAAAAGAGTCTCGGAAAGAAGACCGCTAAACAGAGAATCAGATTAGAGTCAGAAAGAAGACCGCTAAACAGAGAATCAGATTAGTGTCAGAAAGAAGACCGCTAAACAGAGAATCAGATTATAGTGTCAGAAAGAAGACCGCTAAACAGAGAATCAGATTAGTGTCAGAAAGAAGACCGCTAAACAGAGAATCAGATTAGTGTCAGAAAGAAGACCGCTAAACAGAGAATCAGATTAGAGTCAGAAAGAAGACCGCTAAACAGAGAATCAGATTAGAGTCAGAAAGAAGACCGCTAAACAGAGAATCAGATTAGTGTCAGAAAGAAGACCGCTAAACAGAGAATCAGATTAGTGTCAGAAAGAAGACCGCTAAACAGAGAATCAGATTAGAGTCAGAAAGAAGACCGCTAAACAGAGAATCAGATTATAGTGTCAGAAAGAAGACCGCTAAACAGAGAATCAGATTAGTGTCAGAAAGAAGACCGCTAAACAGAGAATCAGATTATAGTCAGAAAGAAGACCGCTAAACAGAGAATCAGATTATAGTGTCAGAAAGAAGACCGCTAAACAGAGAATCAGATTAGTGTCAGAAAGAAGACCGCTAAACAGAGAATCAGATTAGTGTCAGAAAGAAGACCGCTAAACAGAGAATCAGATTAGAGTCAGAAAGAAGACCGCTAAACAGAGAATCAGATTAGTGTCAGAAAGAAGACCGCTAAACAGAGAATCAGATTAGTGTCAGAAAGAAGACCGCTAAACAGAGAATCAGATTATAGTGTCAGAAAGATGACCGCTAAACAGAGAATCAGATTATAGTCTCAGAAAGAAGACCGCTAAACAGAGAATCAGATTAGTGTCAGAAAGAAGACCGCTAAACAGAGAATCAGATTAGTGTCAGAAAGAAGACGAATCAGGGCATCAACAACAGAAGGACTTGGCCGTAGAGATGCTCTGATAATATCTGCCGATATTCACTCCGATCGTGACAGGTTTAAACATCACCCCCTCCTCCTCTCCACACACAAACACAGGAAGAGTTTTGACATATAAATCATTTTGGAAATATTCAAATTTTCCCCTTGGACACAAGATCGGTATCGGCCAATCATGAGAAAAACTATTTGCGATCGGGATCGGTCCCAAAAATCCTGATCGGAGCATCGCTACTTGGCAGCGATTATGGCATAAAGTCATTGGAACAATTGCGTACAGTGTCGTATACCGTTTAAAAATATATATATCCATCATGATTCTGCTCATCGCCATTTCTATAGCTTGTGTATTACCTGGAAAAGATCAACTTCACATCAGTTGGTGATCAGGTGTCGTTTGACGAAAATGGCGATCCTTTACCAAGCTACGATGTGATGAACTGGGTGTGGCTCCCTGACGGAAGTGGGGAGATTCGCAACGTAGGCCTGTACAAGAAGTCGGCTTCCGGAGCTGAAGAACTCGTCCTGGAGGAAGACAGAATATTTTGGGACTTTGGAGTCAAAAAGGTCACTTACACATTATTCACAGGTCGTCCCTAACACACACATAACTATTGTCGAGCTAATGATGTGAATGTAATATAGACTGAACGATGTCATTACTATTCCCTCCGTATAGCCTCCTCGCTCGGTGTGCAGTGACAGCTGTTCTCCTGGAACCCGCGTGGCCAGAAGGAAAGGAGAACCTGTCTGCTGCTTTGACTGCATCGCTTGTTCTGAGGGAGAGATCAGCAATGAGACTGGTAGGTTTAAATGGTGTGTAGCAGCAGCTGTGTACAGTAGATTATCTTTAGATTAGAATTATACTGTATAATCCTTCCCTTTAATCTTGCTCTCTTGTCCTCAAGACTCTACAGTGTGCACCGGTTGTCCAGAGGACTTCTGGTCCAGTCCCCAGCGTGACCACTGTGTCCCTAAGAGCGTGGAGTTCCTCTCCTTCCACGAGGCCCTGGGTATCGCCTTGACAACCATCTCATTGTTCGGAACTCTCATCTGTGCCATTGCCCTGGGAGTCTTCATCCGCCATCGAAGCACGCCCATGGTGCGCGCCAACAACTCCGAACTAAGTTACCTTCTCTTGTTGTCACTCAAACTCTGTTTCTTGTGTTCACTTCTGTTCATTGGCCGTCCCATGCTCTGGACTTGTCAGCTGAGACATGCAGCATTCGGGATCAGCTTTGTGCTGTGTGTCTCCTGTATCCTGGTAAAGACTATGGTGGTGTTGGCTGTGTTCAAGGCCTCCAAGCCTGGTGGTGCAGACATCATGAAGTTGTTTGGTGCCATGCAGCAGAGAGGAACAGTCCTGGTTCTTACTTCCATCCAGGCAATAATCTGCATAGCCTGGCTTGTGTCTGCCTCACCAACTCCTTATAAAAACACTCAATACCACAATGATAAGATAGTCTATGAGTGTGATGTGGGATCAACAGTTGGTTTTGGAGTGTTGTTAGGTTACATTGGTTTACTGGCACTCCTCAGCTTCCTCCTAGCATTCATGGCACGGAATCTTCCAGACAACTTCAATGAAGCAAAGTTAATCACGTTCAGCATGTTGATCTTCTGTGCCGTGTGGATAGCCTTCATCCCAGCATATATCAGCTCTCCAGGCAAATATGCAGATGTTGTGGAGATATTCGCTATCTTAGCGTCTAGTTTTGGCATTCTGGTGGCACTGTTTGGACCCAAGTGTTATATAATCCTTTTGAAACCCGAGAAAAACACCAAGAAGTCCATCATGGGCCGAGGTGCCGCCAAGACATAATTCTACAGAATCAAACATGCATCAGAACATGAGAAAGAGGACAAGAGTTGACTCTTCGGTGTAAAGTGACCTCTTGGAAAGCTATAGTGTCCCTGTTTGGTCCAGAGCCAGATTGAGGCATATATTCAACCAAAAATGCCAAAAGTGAAATTTAAAGTTTAAAAAGGGTCAAGTGGGTCAAGCTGCCTCAGTGGCTTTTGAAACAACATCCAATGTGAAGAGCTACAGTCATGCACAGAGCCGGCATTACATTATACATATATAATATATATAATATATATATAACAGTACAACAACATAATTATGTTTGGGTTTCCCTGGTCAACATTTTCCCTGTTGACCACACAGGGCAACAACATGACAAGCTAGTGTAATGAAATATTATTATTAGCTCATTTTCATGAAATGGCAGAAGGACAGAAACAAACATGTAACCCATTTAAGACGGGAACCCCTCTTGGGGTTTTTACCTTTCAAGACGGGGACCCATTTTTGCAACATTGTAGCATTTTTTAATTTTTCTTAAAGGTATATTCAGTGATTTCACTAAAAAAAACGTAGGTTTCGTTTTTTGGCTATAGGTGGCAAAGCCGTTCATCCAATCAGGATAGAGAGCCAAAAACGACAGGGAGGAACTCCTTATATGGTCAGCACACTCTATAGTAGAGAGGATTATCACAACAAAACAAAAAAATATGATATTTGAATTAAGTGAAATCACTGAATATACCTTTAATAAATATTTGACGTTTTTCAGAGAACTTTCAGAATCGGCCTCAGTCCTAAACTAGACCAATACATTTAACAATTATGTATGCATCTACAATAAAATATGAAGATTGATCCTTTAGAAAATGTCTACAGCTGTATTGCATTCCATGTGATCGGGTTGATAGTTTTGTGGGTTGTATAACGACCATGTGCTCCGTGTTTAACCCATTCTGACCGGGCACCCATTTTGGTGTTGGCATCATGTTATGCTTTAGCTATTGAAAAATAGCAGATCTACAAGCTCATATCGCGCCACCGAGTGGCGCGATACGAGCTTGTAGGTCTGCTATTTTTGAAAAATTCGAAGAACGACTGACATTTTTAGAATCTGATCTCAGGTCAGAATGGGTTCATCAGACCAGTGTGTGTCCAGTGGAAACCTCGTTATGAATCTGATCTCAGGTCAGAATGGGTTAAACGTAGTCAGTGTGAAGAAGAAGAGCCTTGTGTGCTCCAAACGTCACACAGCAGAATAAAAAGCATCCGTCGCATTATAATTGGAGCCCTCAGTGTTTTGTTTTGATTTGATCCTAAGAAATTAAATAAATTCCATGAGCAAGCACTGAACACAAAGACACAGGGACAAACTGCCTCCCCCTGGCCAGCCGGGGCGCCTGATGGAGGGGGAAGGAACTGGTTGGCATAACGTGTTCCTTCCACGCGCTACGCTACGTCCAACCAGGGAAACTCCCCCCTGTCAGGTGTTAAAGGAGCAACTTGGACACTCAGGCATGAAGGAAGCATGAGTTCAAGTCCGTTGCTCTCCCCTTGTCCCCCATATATGGGGACTAGGTTGGTCTCCCCTTGTCCCCCATATATGGGGACTAGGTTGGTCTTCCCTTGTCCCCCATATATGGGGACTAGGTTGGTCTCCCCTTGTCCCCCATATATGGGGACTAGGTTGGTCTCCCCTTGTCCCCCATATATGGGGACTAGGTTGCTCTCCCCTTGTCCCCCATATATGGGGACTAGGTTGCTCTCCCCTTGTCCCCATATATGGGGACTAGGTTGGTGGAGGGTGTGTAGAGCCCAGGATCACATTAGATGATTGACACGGGGGTGAAAAAAATGGGTTACAAAATCGTGGGATAAAAGATATTAAAAAAAAGACACAGGGACGTGCAGAGAATGTTAAAGGCATGCAGGGTCCTCCATACCCTGAAGGAGGCATTTTACCAAAATGTTGGTAATCTAAAATAAAGTATATTTGCATGGTTGAATACGATCTCTCCTCTCTGCTCAGGAGAGGCAGGGGTTGAAACTCCCTAAAAAGGGCACTTTTGGCCCAAATATTCGAAAATAGTGGATCTACAAGCTCACGGGGTGTCGATCAGCTATTATACGACTCGTAATGGCACAGTCGTATAATAGCTGATTGGCAAATAAGTGATATTACACTAATTGTAAATAATGTTCTTGTTTGTTTATCCCCCAAAATCACAAAGTCTAATTTGACCTTTGGGTCCAAAAACATAGTCACTGCACTTTGGCTTTGTAAGGCAGTAGCAATTAATTTCCATTGTTTTAAAAATGTTTTTAGAATAATTGTTTTTGTGCTTACAAGGTTTCCACCCGGCAGCAATGTTTTGTGTTAAAGGGATATTATTAGACTCAGGATAACACTCAGCTATAAGGGACCAAGTGGGAGTTAACTGGTTATTAGAGGATAACACTCAGCTGAGGCACCAAGTGGGAGTTCTCTGGTTAGTTGAAGATGCCTTAAGGCTTCGCCCTTGTTTTCCCCTCAAGCCGTTCGCCACCACGTTAACTACAGCTAACAACAACAACAAAGCCCTCTGACGACCTTCGAGACACTGAACTCTTTCGTGTGTTTTTTCTGTCTCGTTTCACACTGGAAGCATGTATTTCGTGTCTGTTGCATCATGGCTGGCTGGTCCCTCAAGAGTGTAACGGTGGCCACCATGGGTTTTTTTCTCCCATTGCAGGCATGCAGGTACGGGCCTTCACTAGTCCTGGTTAGAGTTCTCAATGGGCCTGAAAATGAAGGCCCGGCGCTAACTGGGCCCTAACTGGTGATCAGGCCCGAGTATTTAGCATAGATTTTAGGCCCTAAATGTTGGGCCGGGTCAGGTTCGGGCAGAGTTTGAGAACTCTAGTCCTGGTTCATGCTCAGTGGGGATCGCCATGCTGGCTTGTGGTGGACATTTTTTTTTCCCAGGACATATAATTAATTATTATACAAAACGAGCGTACAATAAGCACATAAACGGCTAGCTACCGAATGACCATAACAGGTCAGTAACTCTTATAAACATTGTGTGCACATTTTGTAGCAAAGGCTTCAATATTTGATGTGAGGGGAAGCCCTTTACTTAAATACGTTTTGTGGTAAAGGATTTGCTCAAACTGTCCTGCCTTGATCTCCTTATTGCCCCAAACATGATGGCATGTATTATTATTGTGTTAATATTGGGAAATTGAGGCCAATGCAAATGAACGGGGTACAACCAACGCCTCATGGAGGCGCGTCTTGTGTGCGTCTTCCGGGGCGCACCAAGATGGCGGATGGTTACGAACGACTCACAACAAACCGAGGAACCTTTTTTTCGCTGGATTTTTCCGCTGGATCAAAAGCCCAAATAATTCAGCGTATATATATATTTATATGCTCTAAAGGTATAAAACCTCTGCAGTGAAGGGGGGGTTGATTAAAATGCAGGGTTACGCGTTTAAAACAGTCAAACTACTCCGTTTCACCTATACCATCATTTAGGCCCTGCCCCTCCATCCATCCATCCATCCATCCATCCATCCTTCTGCCCCCCCGTACCCCAGACGGGTGTTGTGTGAAAGATTACGCAATGGCATCATTATAGGCCCAAACGTGGCACAGGGGATGGCACGGCGCTGGGTATAAGATGTATCGACGGGACAAAGGGTTTCGGGAGGGAAAGGGCGTTCTCTAGACAGAGGAGAGAGAGAACACACACACACACACACACACACACGCACACACACACAGTCATGAGGGTTGTTTCTCTAGACACACACCTCCTGTACCTGACCTTGATGATGATGTCGTCGTCGTCGTTCCCTCCGGTCTCTGCTTCCTCTCCTAACTCCTCTTCCTGTGAGCTGCAGGCGCACTTTGATCTCAACAGGATGCACCGGGACGGGGACTTTGTCCTGGGCGGCGTGTTCCCCGTGCACCGGCCCGTCTACCCCGAGAACGACTTCACCTCCAGGCCAGGCCAGCCCACCTGCCGAGGGTGAGGATAATTATCACAGATATAACAGGGCTGTCACGGTTACATAATTTAACCCATTCTGACCCGAGATCAGATTCTGAAAATGTCTTCTACATCCTGACAGTTTTCATTCTGACCTGAGATCAGATTTAAAAAAATGTCTTCTATGTCAGTCGCTCTTCGATTTTTTTTAAATAGCAGATCTACAAGCTCGTAGCGCGCCACCGAGTGGCGCGCTACGAGCTTGTAGATCTGCTATTTTTCAATAGCTAAAGCATAACATATAGTGCCAACACCAGAATGGGTTCCCGCCCAGAATGGGTTAAAAGTTGACCATTAATATTGTCACGCTATAATAACGATTTAATTGTGTTTTTGACACTGAATGTTGGAATATATAAATATATATATAGTCTTGTTTGTCGCGTAATCAAAAATGCACAGGGCAGATATGACAAATATATCTGAAAAATACAAAGACATTACTGACACATTCATTCATCTTATACCATTAAAATGGAATATCTACATTTCTATATCTACAAGCTCACAACGTGTCTCTCACAAAGTCAAGCGTTGTAAGCTTGTAGATCTGATATTTCAGCAACAAACAAAAAAAATGTATAATCAGATTAGTAATGTAACATTAAAGTAAATGTAATATTTGTGACATGCCTAATCACAAATACAAAAGCCAAGAGAGGAGCTGGGTGCATTTTCTGTGTGGAATTTTTTCACGACCGAGTAGTGTGGGGTCTCTAACAGGGTCTCTAACATGTATGAGTAGTGTGTTGTCAAGGGTCTCTAACATATTATTTCCGTGTCGAAGCAGGCAGTGTGTATTATGTGTAACTTAAAGTGACAAACTGAAAAGCTGTTTTGGATGATTGGGCTGTACCGGCTTCTATTTACACTTTGGGGGTTTATGTCTTGGGTTTAAAATGTCATATTGTCCATGTTTTGCATGTCTAACATGGATATTGGGTTAAAAAGTGTCTAACTTAACGTTACAAAAATGGCAAGTGGTAAATGGTGCATTTATGTAGCGCCTTTATCCAAGGCGCTTTACAGAGATTGTGCATCACATTCACCCATTCACACACACATTCATGGTAGAGGAAGGTACCGATGGCAGGGGAAACCATGCAAGGCACCAACCAGCACATCTGGAGCAATTAGGGGTTCAGTGTCTTGCTCATGAGGACACTTCGACACTAACTCTGGAGGAGCCCACAGGGTTCGAACTGGCAACCTGACTGTTACCATCCAGCCTCTCTAAACCCTGAGCCACCGCCGAAGTGGCCAAAACAAAATAAGTTTTACTACTAGCCCATTCTGAACGGGAACGCATTTTGGTGTTATAGCATTATGTTATGCTTTAGCTATTGAAAAATAGCAGATCTACAAGCTCATAGCGCGCCACCGAGTGGCGCGCTACGAGCTTGTAGGTCTGCTATTTTTGAAAAATCGAAGAACGACTGACATTTTTAGAATCTGATCTCAGGTCGTACACAAGATGTAACCATAAAGCACAACCTTGAACCTTGAAGTTGCATTATTTTCAGAAAAGCAAGCCGTTTCTGAATGATTAGGCTGTATACATTACAGTGTCCTCCACTGAATCAGAATCAGGACCCATTTCATTGTCAAGTGTCAAGCTATCTAGTATATTTTCAGTTTCCCTGCTTGAAAGGGATGGCACAGGCCATATGGAGATTGTAACTGGGTTTCACTCATTCAATGACCACACAGTTTCCTTCTTTTTACTCTTCTTTACTTTGTAGTTGAGTACAGTTGTACAGGCATTGTGTAAGTCACTAAGTGGGTAAGTCAGGTGAAAAACCTTAAAGGGAAAATAATACACACCTGTAAATATCATTCTTACTTCATAGTGTTTCTTAATCAACTCATTTCTAAATCAATTAATCTTTTGCTCAATTCGTTTTTTTAAACATAATAACCTCATGAAATGTAAATTAAATAAACTGAATTAATTAGCATCATTGAAACTTTTTTTATCAATCAATAATCAATTCAAATGCATTTTAAATCAAATGATCATGTTCATTGTTCATGTCCAATTGGCCATCATGTTTCCTTCAACTTCAACTCAAGTCATCATAAACAACAACAACAAACAATAACAAGTGTCCATGAACTGGCATGCAACTGGCATGATCTGTCACAAATATACAGTTCTCTCACCGGCTGTCTCTCCAGCATTTATATGGCTGCACCGTTCTGCTCTGCTGTTTGTGTGTGTTGCTCCTGTTTGGATGCACACTGCTGTTTCTCATGGAGGTCTGTGTGTTTCCTGTGTTTGGCCAACGCCCTACTCTCAGGTGCAGTGAATGCACTGATGCTGATTAGTGAGGCAATTGGGGAGTGAGTGAGTGAGTGAGTGACAATCAGCTGAGTGTCAGTGGCAATGATTGTCAGTCCAGATTTAACCCTTTGCTCTCCATTTCTCCAAGTTGACTTCACAGTAAGGCAACACATTCGGCATATATACAGTAGGCTACTGTACGTGGGAGCAAAAACATTGTTCACTCCGTAACTCGTGTTGCATGTTGTCATATTACACACATTAAAAAGAGGCAAATGAAGGCATTCAAAACATAAAAAGGAGAGAGAAAAGCAGCACTAAAATAAGTGGGAGTATTATAGCCTATTGGTGCTTTTAGAGGTGATAGGATTAGTCTATGTTGTATATTTCTAAAAGGAAAAGAATGAAAAATAAACAGTAACATGTTGGTTCAGTTAGTGTTCTCAGGTTTTCAACCAGTGGTATAACCAAATGGACCCTTGTAGATCTTTAACTCTTGACAGTGTAAAAGTTAAATTATTGTTAAACATCTGACTTACTTAAATTATGAACACTGCGTGGAATTGTGGACGAGATATTATCCAACGATAGCAAAATATTCAAAGTTTTGCGTCCGAGAGGCTATAATATAAATGTCATCAAACGGTGGTCCGTGTGACTCCGTGGCTCAAATGCCAAATACAAATGTAGCCCCCTCCTCCGCTTTGGGGGGAATAAACGGGGGAAATCTTTCAGTATTGTTGTATTATAGTGTTCTGATACTTGGTGCTGTGTTCGGATACTCGGTACTGATACGTGCAATGTACTTACCGGTATGTATGGTGTACTGCCTGCCTGAATGGTAACATACTGTGGAGCTGTGTTAGAGCACGCTGAAGGCCGCTGCTGGCAGGCAGTGATTGTGATGTCTAGTCTGTGACGTCATATAGGACATGAAGTATCCAAGCTGTATATGCTGCTGTAAGTGTAATAAACCTGGTGAACGATTTAATGTGACCATGTCTCCGTGTCATGTTAATCTCTTCTCCCGGGCCGGCCTGTCTGTCTGTCCGCCGCCGAACCTTGGAAATGCCAACCGGGTCGTCACACACCAGAACCAGACGAGGGTCCAATACGTAGAACATATAAATCATTACAAGTATCAGTACAACGACTCTGATAACATGAACTGAACTCAAAACAGCAGATCTAAAATGTGACAGCAGCAATGCACTTTAGCTGTTGCACGCTGAAGCTCTCTCTCTCTCAGAATGAACTGGCTCTGCCCTGCTCTGCTAATTATGAGTGATCGAAAACACGCTTGCTCAATCAGCAGATCAGGCTTCAACTGCTCAGAGGTTAAAGCGACTTTAGTCAATCAATCAAACATAAATCACCCCAAAACACATTGAAACATGAAATTGACATGAAACAAAAAAACATTATGAACTTTTAACTTATGTAGTTATTTATAAATTAACTTTAATTCTGTAGGCAGCTTTTAATCTTGATGACAGCTACAAAAACAATGGGACCTTGACATGAAAAGGGTCGACTACTAATCCAACCTAAAGCACTGTTTAGGTTGGTTATGTTGTATTATTCTAAAATAAAATAAAAATAAACGATATTATTATTTATTTCTACAGGTTTGAAACCAAGTGGTTCCGGTTCGTCCAGACCATGGCCTTCGCCGTCACAGAGGTGAACCGGGCCTCCTCCGGCCTGCTGCCCAACAACGTGACGCTGGGCTACCGCCTGTACGACAGCTGTCCCGTGTTCGGGGCGTCCCGCGCCGCTCTGTCCCTGGTGGGCCGAGAGAAGAGCTTCACGCTGCAGCCGGAGCAGGGGGGCTCCTCCTCCTGCGAGGGCTCCCCTCCCGTGCTGGGGCTCGTGGGCGCGGCGGGCTCCACGGGTTCCATCTCCATCTCTAGGATATTAGGTTTGTACAGAGTGCCCCAGGTAAGTTTCATCCAGCATGTATATATATACCAGTAAGACGCGCAAACGCGGGAAGCGAACGCAGCTCGTACATATTTGGGTTTTGGACGTATAGCTGCTTTGGGGACTCCTTATATGGTTATGGCTGAGTCATGGTGACGTAACAGCGGGACAGACACTTGCATCAATCACAAACAAATCACTCAGCTCCATATATGGGCACAAAAGTGGGACAGACAGACACACACACAGACATGATCTGCTAGGTCTCATAGTAAGTGCTCACTGAGTTCGCAATTATATACTGTACACCTTATAGTACGTTATTGGTGTTGATTTATTTTTGACAGCCATATTTTGAATACAATGTAATTTAGTTTTAGTCGTTTTTAGGAGGCATGATCATAATCACTCCCGTTCTTGCCTCCCTCCACTGCAGGCTTCCCGTTAAATTTAGAATTGATTTTAAGATTCTATTATTTGTTTTTAAATCCATAAACGGTTTCCCCCCCCCCCCCTGTATTTATTGTCACTCATGGTCCCTTAAAGCTCATACATAGTCTGGATTTTCGGTGTTGAGGTGACCACCGAACTACAACATGACGTCACTGAGCCGCGGTGAAGAGCAAACCACCGCCACCGCTCCAGCCCTTCTCTCTGTTTTTACTCACCGGTGGTCAGCTCACCACCGAAAATCCAGACTATGAAAAGGCCTTAAGTATAACGAAAGTAAAGTAAAGAAAGAAAGTAGTGCAGACGTATTGTGTGTTTTGCAGATCAGCTTCGCCGCCACCTGCTCCTGTCTGAGCGACCGCACCCAGTTCCCTTCATTCTTCAGGACCGTACCGAGTGACACCTTCAGGGTAAACATCTACTACTGACCACAGCCTTAGATATAGACAGAGACCGTACCGAGTGACACCTTCAGGGTAAACATCTACTACTGACCACAGCCTTAGATATAGACAGAGACCGTACCGAGTGACACCTTCAGGGTAAACATCTACTACTGACCACAGCCTTAGATATAGACAGAGACCGTACCGAGTGACACCTTCAGGGTAAACATCTACTACTGACCACAGCCTTAGATATAGACAGAGTTACGCAAACTGGGGTCACTTCATGAAAAGTGACATGAAAGTGTTTGAGAACGACTGACGTATAGAAAACAGTCAGGATTTAGAAGACATTTTGCAGAATCGTTCCCAGGCCCAAATGGGTTAATTGTTTTTACCTGACCACGCAGGTGCGAGCCGTCCTCCAGATCATCAGGCGCTTCGTGTGGACGTGGATAGGACTGCTCTTCATGGACAACGACGCGGGCCGCGACACGGCCCGGGCCTTCCGCGCGGGCCTGGCCCGCTCCGGCCTGGGCTGCCTGGCCTACGACCAGCTGCTGCCCTACGAGGTGGAGCGCTACGACCCCGTCCGGCTGCGCGGCATCGTCTCCGTCATGAAGGAGTCCACGGCCCGCGTGGTGGTCGTGTTCGCCTACGCCTTCAGCATGATCAACCTCATGAAGGAGGTTTGTATAACGTCATATTATCTACTCTGACGGAGGCAACGTTTAACGTCATATCTCTACTCTGATGGAGGCAACGTTTAACATCATATATCATATCTCTACTCTGATGGAGGCAACGTTTAACATCATCTCTCTACTCTGACGGAGGCAACGTTTAACGTCATATCTCTACTCTGATGGAGGCAACGTTTAACGTCATATCTCTACTCTGATGGAGGCAACGTTTAACGTCATATCTCTACTCTGATGGAGGCAACGTTTAACATCATATCTCTACTCTGATGGAGGCAACGTTTAACATCATATCTCTACTCTGATGGAGGCAACGTTTAACATCATATCTCTACTCTGACGGAGGCAACGTTTAACGTCATATCTCTACTCTGATGGAGGCAACGTTTAACGTCATATCTCTACTCTGATGGAGGCAACGTTTAACGTCATATCTCTACTCTGATGGAGGCAACGTTTAACATCATATCTCTACTCTGATGGAGGCAACGTTTAACATCATATCTCTACTCTGATGGAGGCAACGTTTAACATCATATCTCTACTCTGATGGAGGCAACGTTTAACGTCATATCTCTACTCTGATGGAGGCAACGTTTAACATCATATCTCTACTCTGATGGAGGCAACGTTTAATGTCATATCTACTGTACTCTGATGGAGGCAACGTTTAACGTCATATCTCTACTCTGATGGAGGCAACGTTTAACGTCATATCTCTACTCTGATGGAGGCAACGTTTAACGTCATATCTCTACTCTGATGGAGGCAACGTTTAACGTCATATCTCTACTCTGATGGAGGCAACGTTTAACGTCATATCTCTACTCTGATGGAGGCAACGTTTAACATCATATCTCTACTCTGATGGAGGCAACGTTTAACGTCATATCTCTACTCTGATGGAGGCAACGTTTAACGTCATATCTCTACTCTGATGGAGGCAACGTTTAACATCATATCTACTGTACTCTGATGGAGGCAACGTTTAATGTCATATCTCTACTCTGATGGAGGCAACGTTTAACATCATATCTACTGTACTCTGATGGAGGCAACGTTTAACGTCATATCTCTACTCTGATGGAGGCAACGTTTAACATCATATCTACTGTACTCTGATGGAGGCAACGTTTAACATCATATCTCTACTCTGATGGAGGCAACGTTTAACGTCATATCTCTACTCTGACGGAGGCAACGTTTAACATCATATCTACTGTACTCTGACGGAGGCAACGTTTAACGTCATATCTCTACTCTGACGGAGGCAACGTTTAACGTCATATCTCTACTCTGATGGAGGCAACGTTTAACATCATATCTCTACTCTGATGGAGGCAACGTTTAACGTCATATCTCTACTCTGACGGAGGCAACGTTTAACGTCATATCTCTACTCTGATGGAGGCAACGTTTAACATCATATCTCTACTCTGATGGAGGCAACGTTTAATGTCATATCTCTACTCTGATGGAGGCAACGTTTAACGTCATATCTCTACTCTGATGGAGGCAACGTTTAACGTCATATCTCTACTCTGATGGAGGCAACGTTTAACATCATATCTCTACTCTGATGGAGGCAACGTTTAACGTCATATCTCTACTCTGATGGAGGCAACGTTTAACGTCATATCTCTACTCTGATGGAGGCAACGTTTAACATCATATCTACTGTACTCTGATGGAGGCAACGTTTAACATCATATCTACTGTACTCTGATGGAGGCAACGTTTAACATCATATCTCTACTCTGATGGAGGCAACGTTTAACGTCATATCTCTACTCTGATGGAGGCAACGTTTAACATCATATCTCTACTCTGACGGAGGCAACGTTTAACATCATATCTCTACTCTGATGGAGGCAACGTTTAACGTCATATCTCTACTCTGATGGAGGCAACGTTTAACGTCATATCTCTACTCTGATGGAGGCAACGTTTAACATCATATCTCTACTCTGACGGAGGCAACGTTTAACGTCATATCTCTACTCTGATGGAGGCAACGTTTAACGTCATATCTCTACTCTGATGGAGGCAACGTTTAACGTCATATCTCTACTCTGATGGAGGCAACGTTTAACATCATATCTCTACTCTGATGGAGGCAACGTTTAACATCATATCTCTACTCTGATGGAGGCAACGTTTAACATCATATCTCTACTCTGACGGAGGCAACGTTTAACGTCATATCTCTACTCTGATGGAGGCAACGTTTAACGTCATATCTCTACTCTGATGGAGGCAACGTTTAACGTCATATCTCTACTCTGATGGAGGCAACGTTTAACATCATATCTCTACTCTGATGGAGGCAACGTTTAACATCATATCTCTACTCTGATGGAGGCAACGTTTAACATCATATCTCTACTCTGATGGAGGCAACGTTTAACGTCATATCTCTACTCTGATGGAGGCAACGTTTAACATCATATCTCTACTCTGATGGAGGCAACGTTTAATGTCATATCTACTGTACTCTGATGGAGGCAACGTTTAACGTCATATCTCTACTCTGATGGAGGCAACGTTTAACGTCATATCTCTACTCTGATGGAGGCAACGTTTAACGTCATATCTCTACTCTGATGGAGGCAACGTTTAACGTCATATCTCTACTCTGATGGAGGCAACGTTTAACGTCATATCTCTACTCTGATGGAGGCAACGTTTAACATCATATCTCTACTCTGATGGAGGCAACGTTTAACGTCATATCTCTACTCTGATGGAGGCAACGTTTAACGTCATATCTCTACTCTGATGGAGGCAACGTTTAACATCATATCTACTGTACTCTGATGGAGGCAACGTTTAATGTCATATCTCTACTCTGATGGAGGCAACGTTTAACATCATATCTACTGTACTCTGATGGAGGCAACGTTTAACGTCATATCTCTACTCTGATGGAGGCAACGTTTAACATCATATCTACTGTACTCTGATGGAGGCAACGTTTAACATCATATCTCTACTCTGATGGAGGCAACGTTTAACGTCATATCTCTACTCTGACGGAGGCAACGTTTAACATCATATCTACTGTACTCTGACGGAGGCAACGTTTAACGTCATATCTCTACTCTGACGGAGGCAACGTTTAACGTCATATCTCTACTCTGATGGAGGCAACGTTTAACATCATATCTCTACTCTGATGGAGGCAACGTTTAACGTCATATCTCTACTCTGACGGAGGCAACGTTTAACGTCATATCTCTACTCTGATGGAGGCAACGTTTAACATCATATCTCTACTCTGATGGAGGCAACGTTTAATGTCATATCTCTACTCTGATGGAGGCAACGTTTAACGTCATATCTCTACTCTGATGGAGGCAACGTTTAACGTCATATCTCTACTCTGATGGAGGCAACGTTTAACATCATATCTCTACTCTGATGGAGGCAACGTTTAACGTCATATCTCTACTCTGATGGAGGCAACGTTTAACGTCATATCTCTACTCTGATGGAGGCAACGTTTAACATCATATCTACTGTACTCTGATGGAGGCAACGTTTAACATCATATCTACTGTACTCTGATGGAGGCAACGTTTAACATCATATCTCTACTCTGATGGAGGCAACGTTTAACGTCATATCTCTACTCTGATGGAGGCAACGTTTAACATCATATCTCTACTCTGACGGAGGCAACGTTTAACATCATATCTCTACTCTGATGGAGGCAACGTTTAACGTCATATCTCTACTCTGATGGAGGCAACGTTTAACGTCATATCTCTACTCTGATGGAGGCAACGTTTAACATCATATCTCTACTCTGACGGAGGCAACGTTTAACGTCATATCTCTACTCTGATGGAGGCAACGTTTAACGTCATATCTCTACTCTGATGGAGGCAACGTTTAACGTCATATCTCTACTCTGATGGAGGCAACGTTTAACATCATATCTCTACTCTGATGGAGGCAACGTTTAACGTCATATCTCTACTCTGATGGAGGCAACGTTTAACGTCATATCTCTACTCTGATGGAGGCAACGTTTAACATCATATCTCTACTCTGATGGAGGCAACGTTTAACATCATATCTCTACTCTGACGGAGGCAACGTTTAACGTCATATCTCTACTCTGATGGAGGCAACGTTTAACGTCATATCTCTACTCTGATGGAGGCAACGTTTAACATCATATCTCTACTCTGACGGAGGCAACGTTTAACGTCATATCTCTACTCTGATGGAGGCAACGTTTAACATCATATCTCTACTCTGATGGAGGCAACGTTTAACGTCATATCTCTACTCTGATGGAGGCAACGTTTAACATCATATCTCTACTCTGATGGAGGCAACGTTTAACATCATATCTCTACTCTGATGGAGGCAACGTTTAACGTCATATCTCTACTCTGATGGAGGCAACGTTTAACATCATATCTCTACTCTGATGGAGGCAACGTTTAACGTCATATCTCTACTCTGACGGAGGCAACGTTTAATGTCATATCTCTACTCTGACGGAGGCAACGTTTAACGTCATATCTCTACTCTGATGGAGGCAACGTTTAACGTCATATCTCTACTCTGACGGAGGCAACGTTTAACGTCATATCTCTACTCTGACGGAGGCAACGTTTAACGTCATATCTCTACTCTGACGGAGGCAACGTTTAACGTCATATTATCTACTCTGACGGAGGCAACGTTTAACGTCATATCTCTACTCTGACGGAGGCAACGTTTAACGTCATATCTCTACTCTGACGGAGGCAACGTTTAACGTCATATCTCTACTCTGACGGAGGCAACGTTTAACATCATATCTCTACTCTGATGGAGGCAACGTTTAACGTCATATCTCTACTCTGACGGAGGCAACGTTTAACGTCATATCTCTACTCTGATGGAGGCAACGTTTAATGTCATATCTCTACTCTGATGAAGGCAACGTTTAACGTCATATCTCTACTCTGATGGAGGCAACGTTTAATGTCATATCTCTACTCTGATGGAGGCAACGTTTAACGTCATATCTCTACTCTGACGGAGGCAACGTTTAACGTCATATCTCTACTCTGACGGAGGCAACGTTTAACGTCATATCTCTACTCTGATGAAGGCAACGTTTAACATCATATCTCTACTCTGATGGAGGCAACGTTTAACGTCATATCTCTACTCTGATGGAGGCAACGTTTAATGTCATATCTCTACTCTGATGAAGGCAACGTTTAACGTCATATCTCTACTCTGATGGAGGCAACGTTTAATGTCATATCTCTACTCTGACGGAGGCAACGTTTAATGTCATATCTCTACTCTGATGGAGGCAACGTTTAACATCATATCTCTACTCTGATGGAGGCAACGTTTAACGTCATATCTCTACTCTGACGGAGGCAACGTTTAACGTCATATCTCTACTCTGACGGAGGCAACGTTTAACGTCATATCTCTACTCTGATGGAGGCAACGTTTAATGTCATATCTCTACTCTGACGGAGGCAACGTTTAATGTCATATCTCTACTCTGATGGAGGCAACGTTTAACATCATATCTCTACTCTGATGGAGGCAACGTTTAACGTCATATCTCTACTCTGACGGAGGCAACGTTTAACGTCATATCTCTACTCTGACGGAGGCAACGTTTAACGTCATATCTCTACTCTGACGGAGGCAACGTTTAACGTCATATCTCTACTCTGATGGAGGCAACGTTTAACATCATATCTCTACTCTGATGGAGGCAACGTTTAACGTCATATCTCTACTCTGACGGAGGCAACGTTTAACGTCATATCTCTACTCTGACGGAGGCAACGTTTAACGTCATATCTCTACTCTGATGGAGGCAACGTTTAATGTCATATCTCTACTCTGATGGAGGCAACGTTTAACGTCATATCTCTACTCTGATGGAGGCAACGTTTAACATCATATCTCTACTCTGACGGAGGCAACGTTTAATGTCATATCTCTACTCTGATGGAGGCAACGTTTAACTTCATATCTCTACTCTGACGGAGGCAACGTTTAACGTCATATCTCTACTCTGATGGAGGCAACGTTTAACATCATATCTCTACTCTGACGGAGGCAACGTTTAACGTCATATCTCTACTCTGATGGAGGCAACGTTTAACGTCATATCTCTACTCTGACGGAGGCAACGTTTAACATCATATCTACTGTACTCTGACGGAGGCAACGTTTAACGTCATATCTCTACTCTGATGGAGGCAACGTTTAACGTCATATTATCTACTCTGACGGAGGCAACGTTTAACATCATATCTCTACTCTGACGGAGGCAACGTTTAACATCATATCTCTACTCTGACGGAGGCAACGTTTAACGTCATATCTCTACTCTGATGGAGGCAACGTTTAACGTCATATCTCTACTCTGATGGAGGCAACGTTTAACATCATATCTCTACTCTGATGGAGGCAACGTTTAACGTCATATCTCTACTCTGATGGAGGCAACGTTTAACATCATATCTCTACTCTGATGGAGGCAACGTTTAACATCATATCTCTACTCTGACGGAGGCAACGTTTAACGTCATATCTCTACTCTGATGGAGGCAACGTTTAACGTCATATCTCTACTCTGATGGAGGCAACGTTTAACGTCATATCTCTACTCTGATGGAGGCAACGTTTAACATCATATCTCTACTCTGATGGAGGCAACGTTTAACATCATATCTCTACTCTGATGGAGGCAACGTTTAACGTCATATCTCTACTCTGATGGAGGCAACGTTTAACGTCATATCTCTACTCTGATGGAGGCAACGTTTAACGTCATATCTCTACTCTGATGGAGGCAACGTTTAACGTCATATCTCTACTCTGATGGAGGCAACGTTTAACGTCATATCTCTACTCTGATGGAGGCAACGTTTAACGTCATATCTCTACTCTGATGGAGGCAACGTTTAACATCATATCTCTACTCTGACGGAGGCAACGTTTAACATCATATCTCTACTCTGATGGAGGCAACGTTTAACGTCATATCTCTACTCTGATGGAGGCAACGTTTAACATCATATCTCTACTCTGATGGAGGCAACGTTTAACGTCATATCTCTACTCTGACAGAGGCAACGTTTAACGTCATATCTCTACTCTGATGAAGGCAACGTTTAACGTCATATCTCTACTCTGATGGAGGCAACGTTTAACATCATATCTCTACTCTGATGGAGGCAACGTTTAACATCATATCTCTACTCTGATGGAGGCAACGTTTAACGTCATATCTCTACTCTGATGGAGGCAACGTTTAACGTCATATCTACTCTGATGAAGGCACGACAGTAATATGCAACGTGGCCAAAGGGGGAACTATAGTGGCGTGTTTTGGGCCGATCAAATCATTAGAAAGAAGAAAAGAAAGTCAGGAGACAACACTATTTGTTTTGTTTTTCGTCTTATAAATTATTTGATCGGCCCAAAACATTGTGTTCATTGTCATGATTTGTCACGATCCGAGTTGGCTTTGTCCGCGGCGTAACCGTCTTTAAATAAATTATATTAGAAGTGCCGATGGGAGAACGCATTGGGGTTTCATTTCCTGGGCCACTCGTTTTTCTGAAAGGGGGAGGGACTGCGGCGCTCTATAGTAGCCCTCTGAAGTGAGTGTAGAACTATAGTGGCCCTCTGGAGTGAGTGTGGAACTATAGTGGCCCTCTGGAGTGAGTGTGGAACAATAGTGGCCCTCTGGAGTGAGAGTGGAACTATAGTGGCTCCTCTGGAGTGAGTGTGGAACTATAGTGGCCCTCTGGAGTGAGCGTGGAACTATAGTGGCCCTCTGTAGTGAGTGTGGAACTATAGTGACCCTCCTCTCCATGGTCAAAGTGGTTTTCGGCCGTCCAACAGGTGGTGAGTCAGAACGTGATCGGTCTGCAGTGGATCGCCAGTGAGTGGTGGAGCACCTCCCCCGCCCTGCAGAGGCCTCGCTTCATGCCGTACCTCCGAGGAACGCTGAGCCTGGCGTTCCACCACGGAGACATCCCGGGCTTCAGGGACTTCCTGGCACAGACACACCCCGACAACCATCCCGACTACAGGCACCAAAACAACATGGTATATAGCCTATATTCACCCATTCTGACCTGAGATCAGATTCATACGAGGTTTCCTCTGGACACACACTGGGTCTGATTAACCCATTCTGACCTGAGATCAGATTCTAAAAATGTCAGTCGTTCTTCGATTTTTCAAAAATAGCAGACCTACAAGCTCATAGCGCGCCACTCGGTGGCGCGCTATGAGCTTGTAGATCTGCTATTTTTCAATAGCTAAAGCATAACATGATGCCAACACCAAAACGGGTTCCCGTTCAGAATGGGTTATATACACTGTTGATTTTTGTCCGCAATTTTAGATTTAGTTTTTTCTTTTTCTCCATCTAGGTGAGGCAGTTTTGGGAGCACACGTTTCAGTGTAAATTCGCGCCCCTTCCGCCCGAGTGGCTGGAGGCTGGTGGAAGGGTGTGCAGTGGACAGGAGGACCTGGCGACGGCAGACACCAGTCTTCTGGACATGTCTGACCTCAGGGTGGAGTACAGCGTTTACAAGGCTGTGTACGCTCTGGCCCACGCCCTCCATGCCATGCTGCAGTGTGTCCCAGGAAGAGGGCCTTTCCCTGGGCACAGCTGTGCCACGCTGCAGACCATACAGCCATGGCAGGTGGGATATATGTGACAAAACAGTGTTTGTTGGGACCGTATACCTATGTTCCCTCAGCCCTATGTTCCCTCGGGTCCGCGTCAATATGCCGACGGTCCGATGGACAACCTACCTCAAGCCCTCACCCTAACCCTAACCTCCCCCGGGGCAGACACCTAAACCTAACCACCCACCCTCTCCCGACCCCCAGCGCACCTCGGACCAATGCTCCTTCTGAGGGAACATAGGGCTGAGGGAACATAGGGCTGAGGGAACATAGGGCTGAGGGAACATAGGGCTGAGGGAACATAGGGCTGAGGGAACATAGGTATGACCCCTGTTTGTTCACAGCTTTTTTAAACCATGTTGTTTTTGTCGACCAAAACTAAAGACGAAAAATGTTCGTCGACTGCCTTTTTTTTTTTCACCGACGAAAACTAAATGGAAACTAAATGAAAACTAAGCTATGACGACTAAGACTGAGACTAAAGGTCTGACATAGTCTGGATTTACGGTGGTGAGGTGACCACCGAACTACAACATGACGTCACTGAGGTGACCACCGAACTACAACATGACGTCACTGAGGTGACCACCGAACTACAACATGACGTCACTGAGGTGACCACCGAACTACAACATGACGTCACTGAGGTGACCACCGAACTACAACATGACGTCACTGAGGTGACCACCGAACTACAACACGACGTCACTGAGGTGACCACCGAACTACAACATGACGTCACTGAGGTGACCACCGAACTACAACATGACGTCACTGAGGTGACCACCAAACTACAACATGACATCACGAGCCGCGGTGAAGAGCAAACCACCACCACCTTCTTCTCTCTGTTTTTACTCACCACCGCTCAACGTTATTTAAGCTCCGGTGGTCAGCTCACCACCGGAGCGGTGGTCACCTCACCACCGGAGCGGTGGTCAGCTCACCACCGGAGCGGTGGTCACCTCACCACCGGAGCGGTGGTCAGCTCACCACCGGAGCGGTGGTCAGCTCACCACCGGAGCGGTGCGGTGGTCACCTCGCCACCGGAGCGGTGGTCAGCTCACCACCGGAGCGGTGGTCACCTCACCACCGGAGCGCTGATCACCTCACCACCGGAGCGGTGGTCACCTCACCACCGGAGCGGTGGTCACCTCACCACCGGAGCGGTGGTCACCTCACCACCGGAGCGGTGGTCACCTCACCACCGAAAATCCAGACTATGAATAGGCCTTAAATGTATTGACAATTTCGTCAACAGATTAAAAAAAACTAGACTAAAATGTTAGGAAGGGGACTAGTGGACAAGATATCCAGTATAAGTCATTTTACACTTGGTTGCATGCTGAAAATAGCAGATCTACAAGCACACAACGCGTCGCAAGCTTGTAGATCGGCTGTTTTCAGCAAGTGTAAAATCAGTCATTACGACGGCAATCAAAAATACATTTTAGTCGACTAAATCTTATGACTTAATGACATTTAGTCAATTAAAACTATTTGCTGCCAAAAACAACACTGTTTAAAACGATGTATTACTTGTAGTCTCCCTATTTAATGATGTATTAATATCTTGCTCTCTCCATATTTGTTTTCCAACCACCATTGCTATAGCTTCTGTATTACCTGGAAAGGGTCAACTTCACCACGTCGTTTGGCGAAGGCGTGTCATTCGACGAGAACGGCGATCCTCCGCCGATCTATGATGTCATGAGCTGGGCGTGGCTCCCTGGGGGGAGCGCAAAGCTCAACTACGTGGGCGTGGTCAAGAGAACGGCCTCCGGAGACGAAGAACTCGTCCTCGACGAAGAAGACCGGATCTTCTGGAACTCTGAATCCAAAAAGGTCTGAAAAAGCAAAATGTTGAGCTCATGAAGTGAAGAGGTGTCTCTCCGCCTGTCTGAATAGCCGGAGCCCGAAGACCATATGCAATACAATCATACATGTATTTACAAATTATTGAAAAGTCAGAATCTCCAACAAATCAATTTCTATGTACCGAGATCAGGGATACACACAATTGACCAGTTACCAGTCTTTTAAGGTGGTTGTGTTCCATTTGATATCCTTCTGCTATCACAGCAGCTCACGAATATTGCTGCTGTGTGTGCATGTTGTTGTACTTGCTTCGCCCAGCAGATACTGTATATGGGAGTTAATTTTTTGTCATTAGTCAACTCTCTTTGGGTGACTGTAATCTGTGGGAAGCATGTGTCTCTGATGTCTTGATACAGTGGACAGACGATTAGGAAATGTAGCTCAGTGGAAACAGCCATGTGATCAAGATACTGCACGCAACAATCTGATCACATGGCTGTTTCGCACACCTAAACCTAACCTTAACCCTCTCCCAACCCTTTACGCACCCCTCACCAACCTTAATCCGGTCGTTTAAACGCACGCCTCACCAACATTAATTTGGTCGTTTTAACGCACCCCTCACCAACCTTAATCCGGTCGTTTTAACGCACCCCTCACCAACCTTAATCCGGTCGTTTTAACGCACCCCTCACCAACCTTAATCCGGTCGTTTTAACGCACCCCTCACCAACCTTAATCCGTTCGTCTCCACCTTATGTCTAACTAATGCTATGTCTAACCAAAGGATGCCTCCCAGATTGTTCAGATTCCATTTCAATTGGCTATATGACTGACTTCCAAAGCCTGTAGGCCCTACTGTATATAGTGTAGGCAACCCAGCCTGGCCGGCAGAGACCTTTTCTTTAGTTCAGACTGAAACTGATCATTGTCACGTTCCTCTGCGTAGCCTCCTCACTCGGTGTGCAGTGAGAGCTGTTCTCCTGGAACCCGCCTGGCCAGAAGGAAAGGAGAACCTGTCTGCTGCTTTGACTGCATCGCTTGTTCTGAGGGAGAGATCAGCAATGAGACCGGTAGGTGAACATTGTGTAGAAATGTTACAGTATAGGTTATCTTGAGGACGATACTGTTGTCCGTCCCTTTAATCTTGTCCTCTTTGTCAGACTCCACAGAGTGCATCATTTGTCCAGAGGACTTCTGGTCCAGTCCCCAGCGTGACCACTGTGTCCCTAAAGTCATGGAGTTCCTCTCCTACCACGAGGCCCTGGGCATCTCCTTGACAACCATCTCATTGGTAGGCACACTCATCTGTGCCACTGTCCTGGGAATCTTCATCTATTATCGCAACACACCCATGGTGCGCGCCAACAACTCAGAACTCAGCTTCCAACTTTTGCTTTCACTCAAACTCTGTTTCTTGTGTTCGCTTCTGTTCATTGGCCGTCCCAGGGTCTGGACTTGTCAGCTGAGACATGCAGCATTCGGGATCAGCTTTGTGCTGTGTGTCTCGTGTATCCTGGTAAAGACTATGGTGGTGTTGGCCGTGTTCAAGGCCTCCACGCCTGGTGGTGCAGACATCATGAAGTGGTTTGGTGCCATGCAGCAGAGAGGAACAGTCCTGGTTCTTACTTCCATCCAGGCAATAATCTGCATAGCCTGGCTTGTGTCTGCCTCACCAACTCCTCATAAAAACACTCAATACCACAATGATAAGATAGTCTATGAGTGTGATGTTGGATCAACAGTTGGTTTTGGAGTGTTGTTAGGTTACATTGGTTTACTGGCACTCCTCAGCTTCCTCCTAGCATTCATGGCACGGAATCTTCCAGACAACTTCAACGAAGCAAAGTTAATCACGTTCAGCATGTTGATCTTCTGTGCCGTGTGGATAGCCTTCATCCCAGCATATATCAGCTCTCCAGGCAAATATGCAGATGTTGTGGAGATATTTGCTATTTTAGCGTCTAGTTTTGGCATTCTGGTGGCACTGTTTGGACCCAAGTGTTACATCATCGTTCTGAGACCTGAACGGAACACTAAGAAGTCCATCATGGGTCGAGGTGCCGCCAAGACATAGAAACATGAGTATAGCTCTGGTCCATAGCTCTAATGCTCTGGTCCATAGCTCTAATGCCGTTAGATGCCTAAATGGGTTCATATGCTGTAGAATCAGGAATGCCAAGGTTTAGAAAGGGAAGAAAATATAATGAAAATAAAGTTAGTATATAAGAACATAAATATCTTTACTGTTACATTAAAGCATTTTTAATTTTAACCTCATGTTGTCGGGTTCTTTGACACCATGTAATAAAACTGACCATGTGCATATTTGCGTTGTCAAAGTGTTTCACTTCAAAGTGCAACCACTACTGTTTACAAACAACCACTACTGTTTACAAACAACCTACTACTGTTTACAAACAACCACTACTGTTTACAAACAACCACTACTGTTTACAAACAACCACTACTGTTTACAAACAACCACTACTGTTTACAAACAACCTACTACTGTTTACAAACAACCACTACTGTTTACAATTAATGTAACAATTGGTATAACATGATATTGCAACGAGTTGAAAGCGTTGATCAGGTAATTAACTGTTGACAGAGAGGCACAGTATATACACACACACACACACACACACACACACACTAAATAATGCTAAAATATTAATGTCGTTGTGTCTGGGGTTCATAGCCTATAACCATGGTTGTAGCCAATTAAAAACAACGAATTGTTTATACATAGTTTATAAACTATTTCCGTTTATAAAATATATTAATTCTGGGTTTTATAAAATATTTATGTTTATAAAATATGTCTGTGTTGTTTATAAAAAACAATAATAATTCTGGGTTTATAACAATGTTTTTTGACAAAAAAAAATCAACCCTATATTTTATTGTGAAGTTCCATAGTGGAAGCCCTATGGCATTCCACACAGACAGTGGTGCTGTGTTTTATGATCACGTGATCGGTGCGGTGGATTCCTTCCTGCAGCTGCTCTGCTTTGCTTTGCTTTGGATCTATTCTAGAACCTGGACGGACCCACCAGTGGACTGGTCCCCACCGGCCCGCCCCCTCCTCGTCCTCCATCATCACACCACTACCTATAGTAGCCTCGGTCCTCATCTGACCAGGACTAGGAGGACCACCATTCCAGGACCACCAGTACCATTCCAGGACCACCACCAGTGCCAGCAGCAGCAGTAGTGTGGCTGCGTTACTAGTCGTCTATCGCGGGGCCATGGTGGCTCTTTAGCCCGACTGGTATATAGTAACGGTACGTACGCGGCTGGTTAGTTGATACGAGGTCCCGCCGGGTTCGCCTCCCGGTCCGGCCGAGGCTATACATTATAGCCCTATACAGTAGTAGCCGGTCCACTTCAGTCCCAGCAGTCACAGACAGACGGACCACCAGAACAGCCCAGGCCGGGACGGGACGGGACGGGACTCAGGGGGGACGGGACGGGACGGATGATGGCTAGCAGCGGGGTGGTGGTCCCGGTCCGCCGCGGCCGGTGCTCGGTGGTCCGCGGGGCGGCGCTGC
This sequence comes from Protomyctophum bolini, assembly GCF_963924005.1. NCBI lineage: Eukaryota > Metazoa > Chordata > Actinopteri > Myctophiformes > Myctophidae > Protomyctophum > Protomyctophum bolini. The sequence continues at coordinate 48,371,213 of NC_137867.1, read as the reverse complement.
GCGCCGTGCTGGAGCGCCACGGCAGCGTCCTGTTCGACTGCGACGGCGTGCTGTGGAACGGCGAGGCCGCGGTGCCGCGCGCCGCCGAGGCCGTGCGCGCGCTCACCAGCCGCGGCAAGCGGGTCTTCTTCGTCACCAACAACTGCACGAGACCCAGGTGACGAAAAATGAATGACGATAATAATAATAATAATAATATATAGATAAACAGTCCATCTATACACAAGATCACAAGGCGTCATTTTGTTTTATTATATAATTTGTATGCTTTTTTTACGTCTCTAAATGTTATGAATGATGAATTGAACAAGGTGGACCCTCTTGTAAACAAGTGTATAATGCTTTATTGGGTCGTCCACTCACAGTTAAGTCTATGTGTATTGAGTTGTGCTTGAAATGTAAATAATTCTGTTAATAAATATACTTTAGGCATACCATATTCTGAATTACCAAAAAGAGGACTGCACATGTGGACTACAATTCCCATAATTATTTGGTGCACTGCTCCTCATTGTGGATATGGGGAGAGCTGTCTTACTGAGACAACATGTAGTCCAGGAAAGAAGTGAGCCCAGTGTCCATGACATCAGAGACACTGGGCTCACTGCTACATTCTAAAATATCTAAAACCACATATTACACACATAAAGACCCCCATGAAAGTGTTCTAAACTAAAGCTTCTAAACGTCATTAACATATATATCTTTTTGCAAAAAGGGTGAAGTGTCCCTTTAACTGTGGCATTTTGAGGTGAAGTATACTTTTGGTCAACTGTTCCCTCTACGCACCGAGTATTTAATTTGTTGTTGTTTTGTGTCCACCAAACCGACGGCGCGCTGACAACAACAACAACAACAACAACAACAACAGGGCCAACTACGTCACCAAGTTCAGCCGCCTGGGGTTCAGCGACGTCACAGAGGAGCAGATCTTTAGCTCCGCCTACTGCTCCGCCCAGTACCTGAGAGACGTGGCCAAGGTCCAGGAAGGAAAGGTACGGTAGGCCTACCGCTGTGTCGGTGGTGGCGCTGTGTTGGTGGTGGCGCTGTTGCCAGTGGCGTGCGATTGTGAATCAACGTTGGCTCCCGGCCAGACATAGTTTTACTGAGGTTAGGGTTAGGTTTAGATTTAGGCATTGTTTTACTGAGGTTAGGGTTAAGGTTATAGGTTTAAGCATAGTTTTACTGAGGTTAGGGTTAAGGTTAGGTTTAAGCATAGTTTTACTGAGGTTAGGGTTAAGGTTATAGGTTTAAGCATAGTTTTACTGAGGTTAGGGTTAAGGTTATAGGTTTAAGCATAGTTTTACTGAGGTTAGGGTTAAGGTTAGGTTTAGACATAGTTTACTGAGGTTAGGGTTAGGTTTAGACATAGTTTTACTGAGGTTAGGGTTAGGTTTAGGCATAGTTTTAGGTTTTAGGTTTAGGTTTTAGGTTTAGGCATATTTTTAATGAGGTTTGGGTTAGGGTTAGATTTAGGCATAGTTGCAAAAACGAGAACTGTCAATCACAGCGACTATACTGGCCAATCACAGCAGGGCTTTCCTAGAACTGCGGTGGGTTAGGGTTAGGGGGTTAGGGGTTAGGGTTAGCTCTTAGCGCGCCACCGAGTGGCGCGCTAAGAGCTTGTAGGTCTGCTAAAGATCGAAGAAAAAGACTGACACAGAAACATAGGCTTTTTCAGAAAACCGTCAGGATGTATAGAAGAACATTTTTAGAATCTGATCTCAGGTCAGAATGGGGTTAAAGGAGAATTCCATACTAAAAGGCTTTCTTACCTTTCTTTGTAGTTGTTACGTCCCCATCAAAGAGGTCCAGGTGTTATTTTGTGCAAAAGCTCCTTATTGGCTATTTCCCCCTACCATAAGCCCATAAATTAATTGCATTGAATTGAATGGGATGTATGGGGTGTTGTGCTAATTCGCTTATTTCCATCGCTCAAAAGTATATCTTTTTTGTATATATCCTCTCTTCATAATGTAAATAATAACCCAGGCGGCACACTTTACTACTTATTTCGATGGAAATAAGCGAATTAGCACAACACCCCATACATCCCATTCAATTCAATGCAATTCATTGAGGGCTTATGGTGGGGGAAATAGCCAATAAGGAGCTTTTGCACAAAATAACACCTGGACCTCTTTGATGGGAACAACTACAAAGAAAGGTAAGAAAGCCTTTTAGTATGGAATTCTCCTTTAACATGAAATAGTTTGAGAACAACTGATGTGGAAACTGGAAACGGGTGTTTGAGCTAAAGGTTGTTGTTGTGTTTGTTTGGTGGCGGGGCATGGCTCCAGGTGTTTGTGATTGGCTGCCAGGCCATCCGTACGGAGCTCCAGGAGGCGGGGGTCTCGGTGGTGGAGGAGGTGGAGCCGGGCTCCCAGACCGGCACCATCTACGACTACCCGCTGGACCCCGACGTCAGGGCGGTGCTGGTGGGCTACGACGAGACCTTCGACTTCATCAAGCTGGCCAAGGCCTGCTGCTACCTGCAGAACCCGGACTGCCTGTTCCTCGCCACGGACCCGGACCCCTGGCACCCGCTCAGAGGGGGCCGGATAGCACCAGGTAGTGTGTGCGTGTGTGTGCGTGTGCGTGTGCGTGTGTGTGTGTGTGTGTGCGTGTCGCTCCACACTGGCTCCAAAACTATGGAATGCACTTCCCATTACAATCAGAACTGCAAAACTCACTCCCAATCTTCCCATTGCAATCAGACTCACTCCCAATCTCAAAGCAATCTCAAAGCAATCTCAATCAATGAATCAATCTCATCTTGAATCTCAAATCAATCTCAAATCAATGAATCAATCTCAATCAATGAATCAATCTCAATCAATGAATCAATCTCAATCAATGAATCAATCTCATCTTGAATCTCAATCAATCTCAAATCAATCTCAAATCAATCACAAACTCACTCCCAATCTTCCGCTGTAGTCTGACATATATATTCAATGATTTGCGACACATTTGCTCGATTAAAAAAATAGCAGACCTAAACAAGCTCGTAGCTGTTGTTCCAGGGACCTCTCAACAGCAAAGATTTGAGTTAAAAACGTCCGCACTCGGTGCCGCGCTACGAGCTTGTAGATCTGCTATTTTTCAATAGCTAAAGTAGAACATAATGCTTAAAACACCAAAAGGTGTTCCCGCCCAGAACCAGAAAGGGTTAATAATAACTGACCTTTTGTTTCCAGACATCCAGGAGCTTCTCAGACTGCTACAGTGGTTATTCTCTGATTAGCCACGAGGGGGCAGCATTGGACTAGAAATGACAGGCCAGGCAGCAAATTCAGAATTCAGTCCTTGAGGATGGATGTCTGTTACTAAAGAATAATAGTTCTGCCCACTATTTAAAGGTTATATATATATATATATATATATATATATATATATATATATATATATATATATATCGTTATTGTGATAGTAATCATTTAGTCAACCTCTCTTTAGTCAACATTAAATAAATATACATACAAAGTATACACAATGATGCAGATCTACAAGCTCAAAACGTGAGCTCAAGGTGGAGCAGTGGTTCCCAAACTGTGGTGCGTGCACCCCTTGTGGTGCGTGTGAGCTTGTAGATCGGCTATTTTCAGCGCTGTGCAACCGAGTGCAAAATGACTTATACTGGATTGTCTCTCTCCAGTGTTGGTTTTGGCAGCAAATTTCTATTTTATTTTTAGTCATAGTCTCTTGAATAGTTTTCACTTTGTTTTAGTCACATTTTAGTCACCTGGAATGTTCTAGTGTTTAGTCTAGTTTTAGTCGACTAAATGTCATACGATTTTAGTCGACTAAATCAACTGTAGATTTAGTCGACTAAAATGTGTTTTGACAGGCGTTGATGTCATTGTAATGACATATTTTACACTTTGGTTGCATGCTGAAAATAGCAGATATATAATCTTGGAGGAGATTGTATATCTACTATTTTCAGCATTTAACCCAGCATAAAACTGGATCTCTTCTCCACTAGTCCCTTCCTAACATTTTAGTATAGTTTTTATTTGTTGACGGTATATTCAGTCTTAGTTTTAGTCATCATAGATTTCGTTTTTATTTAGTTTTAGTCAGTGAAAAAAGGTAGTCGACGAACATTTTTCGTCTTAGTTTTAGTCGACGAAAACAACACTCTCTCTCTCTCTCTCTCTAGGCTCGGGCAGCCTGACGGCGGCCGTAGAGACGGCCAGCGGCCGCGTGGCCACCGTGGTGGGGAAGCCCGGCGGCTTCATGTTCGACTGCATCGCGGCGCAGTTCGCCGGCGTGGAGCCGGCGCGCTCGCTGATGGTGGGCGACCGCCTGGAGACGGACATCCTGTTCGGCCGCCGCTGCGGCCTGGCCGCCACCGTGCTCACGCTGACGGGCGTGTCCACGCTGCAGGAGGCGCTGGAGCGCCGCGACCAGGAGGACCGCGGCACCGCCGGGACGGAGGGCCTGGCACCCGACTACGTGGTGGACAGCGTGGCGGACTTCATCGAGGCGTACCGGGAAGAGGAGGAGGAGGAGGAGGAGGAGGAGGAGGGCTGATGATTGGAGGAGGAGGAGGAGGGCTGATGATTGGAGGAGGAGGGCTGATGATTGGAGGAGGAGGAGGAGGAGGAGGAGGAGGGCTGATTGGAGGAGGAGGAGGGCTGATGATTGGAGGAGGAGGAGGAGGAGGGCTGATGATTGGAGGAGGAGGAGGAGGAGGGCTGATGATTGGAGGAGGAGGAGGAGGAGGTGAGGAGGGCTGATGATTGGAGGAGGAGGAGGAGGTTTGATGATTGGAGGAGGAGGAGGAGGGGTGATGATTGGAGGATGATCGGACTGATGATTGGAGGAGGAGGATGAAGTGTTAGGGATCATAGATATACATATAAAAAAGGCCAGAGTAATCTAGTAGGCGAGTAGAGACACGCTTTGATCTCGCCGCAAAGCGGGTGCCTATTGGGCTATAGTTCCAAACATTGCTCCTATTGGCTGGAACTATCCCATCGAGATAGAATGAGCACTTCCGCATTCCATTGTTACAATGAGAGTCAACGCTATAGTGTCGCCTCTCTCTTACTATATTACTCTGAGAAAGGCTAGATGGCTATTATTTGCAAAAACGAATCGATTTGTAGTAGAGTGAAATAAGAGTGCGCTATTTACACGTCCATTTTATTGAAGCATAGAGGGTTTGAAAGTGGTACTGAATATTTGCAGCTCAACAGAAGCTAATTCGTTCCGAGTGAATGAATGCCGGAGGACAATTTCACCACGAAATCTCCACGATAGCGTTAATTTAGCGAGAGCTTTTCATCGCGACGAACAACAATAGCCATTACCGTCCCATCCCTGAGGAGGTACTGCAGGGCGTGCCATTTGCTTAGTAAAAAAAAAACGTTCTCGTTTTGGATTGTGGTGATAATTATGATGGACAAAGTCAAATAGCACAATAAGAAGGTTGTGTGTTCTCAGTGGAGTGCTTAGAGAGCCAAAAGCCAGCATCTCGTACTCAAAATTCTTAAATTAAAAAGTGCCAATAAAATAAGTGGAAATGTCCAACATTTATTTCAAATACGACAATGTTGATTTCTCGCTAAATACCTCGATATCGATACTGTGAAGATCACATGCTTTAACGTTTTAATTTAAATGTTATTAATTCAATTATAATTAATTTTTCTTTGGGTTTTTTTCCAAAATGTCACGCATTGTGAGCTTGTATAGTTTTGTACAGTATATGCTACTGATATTCATAATCCCAGGCAACAATCTCGATATAATATGATCCATATACGGACTGTAATAAGGGACTGGAAGAGGACCCTTTTTTAAATGTAATCAGTTCTTAGTTTGCCCTCCTCCAAATTGGAATAAGCAACGTGAATCAGTTGTGATTACTTCCAAAAGTCACGATTACATTTGATTATTTCGGATTACTTTGTAAAGAAATGTTTGGATTTTTGAACCCATAATATCAAAAACAAACAGCAGACCACCCCGCCTTCCAAAATAAGGCTATGGTACAAAGACGGTTGATTATTTTGATTTGTGACTGTAATTTTTTTTTTTGCTATGTAAATTGTACAAGATTGTGGTCATATTGGCTTCTAACAAACCCCAGCGTCTCCACGCTGGGAGAACCTTGGCACAGAACAACAGATCGACTAAGCTCACGGCGCGTCGTGACTTGTCAATCGGCCACTTTAACCCATTCTGACCTGAGATCAGATTCATACGAGGTTTCCACTGGACAACACACTGGTCTGATTAACCCATTCTGACCTGAGATCAGATTCTAAAAATGTCAGTCGTTCTTCGATTTTTCAAAAATAGCAGACCTACAAGCTCGTAGCGCGCCACTCGGTGGCGCGCTACGAGCTTGTAGATCTGCTATTTTTCAATAGCTAAAGCATAACATGATGCCACCAAAATGAGTTCCCGTTCAGAATGGGTTAATGTCGAGCGAAAACAGAAAATACACCAGTAAAGAGCCCTGAGGTACTCCGTACATATAAGGGTTGAAATGGATGAGGGGTCACTGGTCCGTCCTCAACCCAGCCGCTCATGGTCAGGCTAAAAAGGAACAACTTCTCCCTCTTTTGCAACCAGATCTTATTTTAATGATGGGTTTTTTTAGGACACCAGAAACACTATCTCGGGGTAATGTGTGTTTTTACTGGATATTTTAGTATTTCAAAGCGTCTGTGATGTCACGGACACTAGGGGGGCGGCGTTGGATCAGTGGGTAGAGTGGCCGGATGGCAACCGCAAGGTTGCCAGTTCGAACCCTGTGGGCTCCAACCAGAGTTAAGGCCGATTCATACTCCTATTTTACCGCTGTGTTTCGGCGCTGTAGTGCCGAAATGATTTCGGCTCGTCAGAAATTTTCAGTAGCACCGAAGAGCCGACTTTAGGACGGTACCCGCCCCCGAACCTCAAATGACGTCACATTGTAGGCTCTACAGCGCCGAACCGACTTTTATTCGGCTCTAAAATAGGAGTATGAAGTGTCCAAGTGTCCTTGAGCAAGACACTGAACCCCTAAGTGCTCCTGATGTGCTGGTTGGTGCCTTGCATGGTTTCCGCCGCCATCGGTGTGTGAATGTGTGAATTGATGCACAATCTATGTAAAGCGCCTTGGATAAAGGCGCTATATAAATGCACCATTTACACAGATCTCACTTACTTCCTGGACTACAATCCCTCATTTATCAAAGGAATCACCACAGCGTGAACTTGAACTTTGGCGTGCGCCCGGCCAAATATCACGTCGTATAGGCTTTGTCCTCACCCGCTTTCCTGTGGTAGAAAAGCGGAGCGGCATCGTCTGACCAGCTGAGCTGACGTGAGCGCACTCCTAAAACCGACGCTCGAATTTGAGGCAGGTTTTGACGCTCCATTGATAAATGAGGGACTACTCAGTAAGACAGCCCTCTCCCTCTCCACAAGGTGGGGTGAGTGCAGCAAAGCATCATGGTCGTTGTAGTCCAGCAGTGTGAGACCGCGGTGTCCATGACATCACAGACACTTTGAAATACTAAAATATCAAAAAACCCACATTACCCACATAAACCCCCCCTCCAGGAAAGGATTTCTCGTCTCCCAAACATCATTAAAATAAGGATCTGGTTGCAAAAGGGGTGAAGTGGGCCTTTAATAATGGAACCTGCAGCGGAGACGAGACTGCAGTGGTTTTGGAAAGATGGACTTACAGTATGTAGCATCGAGTAAATAACGTAAAGCATGCCCAAATTAATGCATGTGTAAAGTATACGAGATCATCAGACTTGATGAAGGTGTGCGTGCAATGAACGGAACATTTTTTTATTTTATTTTTCTTTTGATAATTCTTTATTTCAAGGAAATGAACTCATTCCAGTACATGGGACTGTATCCACAACAACGCTGTACGGTAAATAACTTTTCTCACGGGCATTTGCCAGAACGACACGGACTTTGCAACCAGGAAATGCTACACTGTAGCGAGCACATACTGTACGAGCGCAACTATAGTATCCAAGGAGGTACGGTAAACGGTATAGGACGGTCGGAGCGGCTTAACGTCGGCAACGGACCAAACAAGGGTGTTTTTAATACCATCATAACGAGCACGAGTTAACGGGGTTTCGGAGAGAAAAGAACATGGCGGACGCATCCGTTGGAATCAAAGGAGAAGTGGTGGTGCGCCCTGGTGGTGCGCCCTCGTGGTGCGCCCTAGCTGTTATATTCAGTTCCTCCAGCTGTGTAAGGTACGCTTTTCAGTGTGCTAGAGTAGACTCCCTTTGTTGGGAGGGTTGCTCCCATTGCTCAGGTGGAGCGCAACACCTACCATCAGCTCCCAGTACTTAAAACGCCTACCATCAGCTCCCAGTACTTACAACGCATACCATCAGCTCCTATTGTACTTACAACACCTACCATCAGCTCCCAGTACTTACAACACATACCATCAGCTCCTATTGTACTTACAACACCTACCATCAGCTCCCAGTACTTACAACACCTACCATCAGCTTCTATTGTACTTACATCTACCATCAGCTCTCAGTACTTACAACACCTACCATCAGCTCCCAGTACTTACAACACCTACCATCAGCTCCCAGTACTTACAACACCTACCATCAGCTCCCAGTACTTACAACACCTACCATCAGCTCCAATTGTACTTACAACATCTACCATCAGCTCTCAGTACTTACAACACCTACCATCAGCTCCTAGTACTTACAACAACACCTACCATCAGCTACCTGTACTTACAACAACACCTACCATCAGCTCCCAGTACTTACAACACCTACCATCAGCTCCAATTGTACTTACAACATCTACCATCAGCTCTCAGTACTTACAACACCTACCATCAGCTCCTAGTACTTACAACAACACCTACCATCAGCTACCTGTACTTACAACAACACCTACCATCAGCTCCCAGTACTTACAACACCTACCATCAGCTCCTAGTACTTACAACACCTACCATCAGCTCCTATTGTACTTACAACACCTACCATCAACTCCTATTGTACTTACACCTACCATCAGCTCCCAGTACTTACAACCTACCATCAGCTCCTATTGTACTTACAACACCTACCATCAGCTCTCAGAACTTACAACAACACCTACCATCAGCTACCTGTACTTACAACACCTACCATCAGCTCCTATTGTACTTACAACACCTACCATCAGCTCCTAGTACTTACAACACATACCATCAGCTCTCAGTACTTAAAACACCTACCATCAGCTCCTATAGTACTTACAACACCTACCATCAGCTCCCAGTACTTAAAACACCTACCATCAGCTCCTAGTACTTACAACACCTACCATCAGCTCCCAGTACTTACAACACCTACCATCAGCTCCTAGTACTTACAACACCTACCATCAGCTCCTAGTACTTACAACACCTACCATCAGCTCCCAGTACTTACAACACCTACCATCAACTCCTATAGTACTTAAAACACCTACCATCAGCTCCCAATACTTACAACACCTACCATCAGCTCCTATTGTACTTAAAAAACCTACCATCAGCTCCCAGTACTTACAACACCTACCATCAGCTCCTATTGTACTTACAACACCTACCATCAGCTCCCAGTACTTACAACACCTACCATCAGCTCCCAGTACTTACAACACCTACCATCAGCTCCTAGTACTTACAACACCTACCATCAGCTCCTAGTACTTACAACACCTACCATCAGCTCCTATTGTACTTACAACATCTACCATCAGCTCCTAGTACTTACAACACCTACCATCAGCTCCCAGTACTTACAACACCTACCATCAGCTCCCAGTACTTACAACACCTACCATCAGCTCCCAGTACTTACAACAACACCTACAATCAGCTCCCAGTACTTACAGCACCTACCATCAGCTGCTAGTACTTACAACACCTACCATCAGCTACCTGTACTTAACACAACTTAGTTATCCAAGCCGTGCAAGTGTGATGCCGAGTTGCCGCCGGTGCCCGCCGGGATCAGGATCAAACAAAAAACCCTTGTGGTCCAAAAGAAAAAGCCAAGTGCTCTTCTACTGACTGGGCAACCTGCACAATACAATAGACTCCATTTGAGAGAGAGTGTTCAAAACGTCTGGAAAGACTCCATTTGAGAGGAAGTGTTCAAAACGTCAGGAAATCTCAGAATCTCACGTTTAAGTGGCATTAGTCTTCACTTGTAACGGCAAACAACGATATGATGTTTAAAGCTGAATGTTTGGGGGGAAATATCGAGTTGTAATGTTGCGATTAAGTTAGAGTTTTTTTTCTTTAAGTGAAGTTAAGCTACTGAAATTGCATTAGTTACTGTTGCAATTTTGATAAGTTGTTCAGCCCTAAAGTAGGGCATTAGCAGTGCCAGCCATGCTGTGGTTCCTCTAAATAAAAAATAGGCCATTCATTTTCCCAGAGATTTACAAAAATATTTCTACATGGTAAACAAATTGACCTTCTATAAGGTCCATTCTTGAGAGAGTGAAATGAAACCAAATGTTCTGCATTACTTCATTTACAAAAAGTCTACACAATTAGAGAATGTAGAATTGTGTTTTTTTAATCGTTTGCCTGCTATCTCTCCTAATGGTACCAACACCAACACAGCATGGATGGAAACGTGGACAAAATCTTATCCAACGACAATAAAATAGTCTACGTTTTGAGTCTGAGAGGCTAAAGGTCATCAAACGGTGGGCCGTGGCTCAAATACCAAATTAAATAAACAATGAGCCTTTTGGAGTAAAAGAGGTAAAAAAAAAACCCACTGCTCAAATGGGGGGGGGGGGGATGAATGGCCAATTTTTGAGTGGCACCGTCCACTGCTATGCCCGATTGGCGTTTCAACCTCGCGGCCATAATTATGTTTCCAGACCTTTTGGACACAATACAATGTGTGTCATAATGTAATACTAATAACACCAGTGCTGTGCGTGTGCTGCTGTGGTTTTGAATTGACTGTAGGTTAAATTATTATTTTTTTGTTTGTTTAGAGACAACCTAGCTATAGTTTATACAGCATTATAATTACACACAAATAAACTGATATTACATATCAGTTGATTAAAGTGTTGATGAAGGCAGTAGCCAGAGGTAACTTACCAGCTTATGTTGTACCACGATTTCAACTATTAAAGCACTTTGGTCTGAATGCCTTTGGGAGTTTGTTGCTGTCTAGTTTCTGCATGGTGTCACTGTTGGGAGTTGTAGTTTCTGCATGTTGTCACTGCTGGGAATTGTAGTTTCTGCTTGTATGCACCCCCATGGTGGGTATTTTGTTGTCACATCACAGGGCGTAAAGCAGTAGAGTAAATATTTATTTTGTGTAAAATAAAATACAATAAACACAATTTGCCTGAAAATAGATTACCCAGCTATGACCTTTTTCATGAAAAAAAATGAGTAGTGATATGGCTGACTGAGTAAAATAAAACAATCTACCTGAAAATAGATAGCTATAAGTGAAGAGCAATTTCCGCAATTTCCGCAATTACAATTTCCGCAATTTCCTCAATTTCCACCATTTCCACAATTTCCATTTCCGCATTTCCACAATTTCCATTTCCACCATTTCCGCAATTTCCGCAATTTCCATTTCCGCAATTTCCATTTCCATTTCCAACTATTAATGGCAGCTGGGTTTCATCATTAAAAAAAAATAGAATTCTGTCCGTTTAGCTATAAAATTATGTCAGGGAATAGGGATACACAGTATATGTCTTTCATTTGCATTGCATCTCCCCCCCCCAAGCTTTTATTTTCGTTCGAGTAATAGTACAACTCTAATAGTATTACTTATAATAATGTAATTAAAGATAACTTCATTCAGATTTATTTATTTTTATTTCATTTTCCAGATTTTTTTTTCTTCTTTTTTTTTAGATTTTCATTGGTGGGCCAGTACATAGAGACGTGAAGGGTGTTCAATCAACCGCTCTGATTTATCCCATTCTGACCTGAGATCAGATTCATACGAGGTTTCCACTGGACACACACTGGTCTGATTAACCCCATTCTGACCTGAGATCAGATTCTAAAAATGTCAGTCGTTCTTCGAATTTTTCAAAAATAGCAGACCTACAAGCTCGTATCGCGCCACTCGGTGGCGCGCTATGAGCTTGTAGATCTGCTATTTTTCAATAGGTAAAGCATAACATGATGCTAACACCAAAATGGGTGCCCATTCAGAATGGGTTAAAAAAAATGGAGTTATGAGGTTTCCTCCTGGACAGCAACGTTATGTACTTTTATATGAATACATATTAATTATATGACAATGAAAACAGCACCCAAATACCTTGTAGTATTTTATTTGTCATAAACAGCTTCCATTGTTTGTTTTTTTGCATACAGCTCATGGGCATATATATATATTATGTAATATTAGTATAATATTGAATAATAATCATATTTAACTACTGAACCACCTCTTCATTCCCAATCAAATGGTTTATATTAATTACCGTCATTTCAACATATCAGCCGAAGTCAAACATTTTCCTCTGAGCAAAGCAATATAGTATTTATTCCAATACATTTTTTTATGGAATTGTACAAAGAAAAGCATTTGCCGGTATTCCATAATTCTAGCTCTGTTCCACTGCAGCTATGCTAGCCTAAATCCACATTCTACCAGGCAAACGTTCGCTCTGGTAGGAATGGAATACACAGGCTGTGGTACTAATGGAGTACACAGGATGTGGTACCAATGGCTGTTGGGTATTTCTGACAGTAGCCTACCCTGTGTCATAAAATACTGCAAGAAATACCATGGTATATACGCACTAAAGCAGTGGTTCCCAAACCTTTTCATGTCAAGGACGCCCAAATGGACACTAATTAGCCCCGCGAGGACCCCCATTTGAAAAGATATGCCATGCCGTGAGAGAAGATGTTTACGATGTTTGCGGTTCAACCCGCAAAATTTCAAGAAACCCAAATTTGACATGATTTAGTCTACAGACCTCCATTTAATTTAATGGCATTTCTATCCCTGAGACCCCCAATTTATATTGTAAAATCAATGTTAATTTTAACTCGGAGTGTATAAATGGAACAAAATGGAACCTAGTGGGTCCATTTGGTTCCATTTGTACTCAGAGGTCCTTCCGTACGTAGCCTAATGCCCGTCAAACTGAGGGTCCTTGAAATGAAAATGTTTGAGAATCACTGCTAGAACCATGTAAACCTTCCCTTATGGGTGGTCCTTCCTTGGCATATATTTTCAAATGGGGGGTCCGCGCTGCAGGCAAATAATTATACGGTATTCATTTGGGGGTATACATGACATGGAAAACTTTGAGAACTATATACTGTTTTATAATGTCAGGGGATGTCAAGCGGCTTCCCGTTTCAAAATGGACTCCTGAGAGGAATGTTGACAATAATAAGTGAACAAAGAGGATGGTAGCGGCAGCCGTATGCTATATGCTTCTGGAAGGAGGTTTCCATCTTTCTTTCTGTTGTGGTTCGTTTGCCCGGAGTTAAGTGGCAAGTAAAATAAAACGTTCTGGCGAGTGGAGTTTTCTTTCAGGTTGCCCCGACGTGGGCCAGTGTGTTGGAATGGGGAAGCAACTGTTCTTCATTAACCCATTCTGACCTGAGATCAGATTCATACGAGGTTTCCACCGGACACACACTGGTCTGATGAACCCATTCTGACCTGAGATCAGATTCCTTATTGTGATATCGTTATCGACTATTAGAAATATATTACTTTGATCTAAATATCCACACGTTGACAAACTAAAACTTAGACATATAGCTACATGTTCTGGACTCTTTCTATACTTCCTACACCCAGAAATAATGTCCGTTAACATTCTGGTCCATTTTACTATCTACGTGATTTCTTTGAAGTTGAACCGTTTTGAAAGATTTATTTATTTATTTTTATATAAATTTGTATTCATCCCACAATTTTGTAACCCATTTTTTCACCTGGTGCCAATTGCCCTAAAGCTGTAATCCTGGGCTCTGCTATTACTCTCCCTCTGCCAACCTGGCAACCTGGCAACCTGGGGAGAGCCCCGAAATGAGCTCATCATGCATGACGATGGAGTATCACCTGACAGGAAGGGAGTTTCCCCCGGCAGGACGTACCGTAGTAGCGCGTGGAAGGAACACGTTATTCCGACCAGTTCCTTTTCCCCTCCATCAGGCGCCTTTGGCTGGCCAGGGGGAGGCAGTATAGAGAGACCAGGATCACTGCATGTTTTGAACAGACTGACTATTTTTAACAATGAATGACATGCCAGGTTTGAAACGGGCAGAAGGATGTCTAACCTAGAGGTGCTCCAATCGATCAGATAATTGATCGCTGATCTGACCATTTTCACTCCACATGACTCGAGTAGTGATCGGCAAATTTACCCAATCTGGAGAAACCGTTTATATACCATTAAATAGTATAAAAGTCAATCAGATATATAGTATAATATCGCTTTGCATCTTTGTGACAGGCCTAAACATTCTCCCTTTCCTCCACACACACACGATCACACACACACACACACACACACACACACACACACACACACACACACACACACACAGGAGCTTTCACGTGGGTTTTGATATATAATAATTTTGGAAATTGGACACGGTTGGTATCGGCCGATCGTGAGAAAAACAATCGGTGATAAAAAACCTGATCGGAGCATCTCTAGTTTAAACCAGTGGTTTTCAACCAGTGGTCCTTGAGTTGGTTCCTAGGTGGTCCCCACTGGCTATAAATGATGGAGAGTTTGTAACCAAATAGACCCTTGTTAGTTCTTTAACTTTTTGAGAGTGTAAAATGAAACCACATTTTTACACTCTCAAGAGTCAGGCCTACATTTATTGTTAAACATCTGCATTACTTAATTTACAAGAAGTCTACACAATTAGAGAATGGAATTGTGGGGCAAAATCCAATACCAACGATAACAAAAATCCTTCAGTTTTTGGGTCAACGGTGGTTCCGTATGTGGCTCAAATGCTGAAGAAATGATGGGCCTTGGTCTGAGAAAGGTTGAAAACCAAACCACTGGGTTCAAAATAAATGTTGGACTACCTTGTAACAGCCACCCCCCCTCCCTCCCACTGTGATCTTTGGCGCCCCCTGCAGCTCAGTGCATGTATCACAGGTTGTTGAGTTCCAGCAGGGTCTGGTCCAGGACTTGATGCATGTCCAGGTTCTCTTCCTTCGCCTGGGTCAGTTTCTCTGTCAAATAAAACACACACATAATTAATCAATTTTGGGCGGGAACCCCTTTTGGGTGTTAACATTATGTTATGCTTTAGCTATTGAAAAATAGCAGATCTACAAGCTCGTAGCGTGCCACAGAGTGACATATAGAAACATAGCTTTTTCAGAAAACTGTCAGGATGTAGAAGACATTTTTAGAATCTGATCTCAGGTCAGAATGGGTTAATTACGTCAACTAAAACTGCGGCGGTAAATGTTCGTCGACTACCTATTTTTTTCCCACCAAATAAAAACCAAGCTATGGTGACAGGCTAGCCCAAAATCCTGTGATATTTAGTCGATTAAAACTAAAAAAACATTTCAGATGACAAAATGTTCAGATAAAACATCAAACATTTAAAAAATAAATGACATTAAAAAGGTAATGTCATCCTATAATGACATTATTATAATGGACTATCTATATATATTTTTGTTTGTTACATATTCTCAACTTACCTGAATACGTGAGTTGTTGACCGAACATCATTTTGCGTTTATTCAAGTCAATTATTTTCTACAATGATTTTCTTCTCTTCTTTTTTTGCTAGACTACTGAAATCAATCAACACATCCGAACACACTTTGACAACAAATATAACCCCAGCATTGTATTTACATTTAGTGTGCCGGGTGGCCTACGGCAAACAGGTTTCATGTCACTGCAGGTAGTCTTTCATGTCGTGGCAGACAGTTCCACATCAAGGTTTCGCTAACCTTTCAGGCCACGGCCCCCAAAGACGATCATAATAGCCGAGCTAGTAGATCGGCTTTTTTCAGAACGTTTGCCTTTTTCTTACACAATATCTTGGTATTAAAATAGGTCTTAAAAGTCCTTCAAGTGTCACTTTATAAATGTATATATACCCTGTATATATGCACTTATAGTGAATGTTGGTCTGTTTACTGGGGGTCCCCGGGTTTGGGAACCACTGGCCTACATAGATCGTCATGTCGTAGCGAAGTGAACCACTGGCTCCCCCAGGACTACATAATTATTGTCTCAGTAAGACAGCCCTCCCTCCCCCCTCTCCACAAGGTGGGGTGAGTGCAGCAAAGCATCATGGTCATTGTAGTCTGGACTACATGTTGTCTCAGTAAGACAGCCCTCCCCCCCCCCCCTCTCCACAAGGTTGGGTGAGTGCAGCAAAGCATCATGGTCATTGTAGTCTGGACTACATGTCTCAGTAAGACAGCCCCTCCCCACCTCTCCACAAGGTGGGGTGAGTGCAGCAAAGCATCATGGTCATTGTAGTCTGGACTACATGTCTCAGTAAGACAGCCCCTCCCCACCTCTCCACAAGGTGGGGTGAGTGCAGCAAAGCATCATGGTCATTGTAGTCTGGACTACATATGTATTACCCACATAAAATACCCAGGAAAGTGTTTCTCGTCTCCCTAGCATCAGAATAAGATCTGGTTGCAAACGGTGAAGCTACAACATTATACTATACCTATATTTAAGGTTCAATTAGTCGATAGAATAATCACTCTATGAGTTGCCGTCCTAGTCAAGTAATACACGTGTTGATTGGTTGTAAACAGGACAGTTCAGAAATAAGCGTGTTGATTGGTTGTAAACAGGACAGTTCAGAAATAAGCGTGTTGATTGGTTGTAAACAGGACAGTTCAGAAATAAGCGTGTTGATTGGTTGTAAACAGGACAGTTCAGAAATAAGCGTGTTGATTGGTTGTAAACAGGACAGTTCAGAAATAGAAGGCAGTGACACACACACACACACACACACACACACACACACACAATGCTGAAGTAATCAGTGGTGGAAACTAAGTAATTGTACATTTACTTAAGTACTGTTTAGTACAATTATGAGGCACTTTACTGTATTGCACTTCTTTTTTTTTACTCCATTACAATTTATGTGGAAATTTGTATTTAGAATATTATTGTAAAACTTCAACATCAACCAATACTTAAACCCTATAGAGTTCATATGTTAGCTATTTGAATAATAGCAGATCTACAATCTCACAACAGGTCACATTGTGATATGCTGTGTGAGCTTGTGAATTTGGAGATCTGCTATTTATTTAAAAAATATTCCAATAGAAGAAAAAAAAAGAAAGTGAAATGGAACAGTCTGAATAATAATGCGTATTACATCTGATGTTTGTATATTTGTATATTTTGATATAAATACTTCTGTACTTTTACTCAAGTCAAATTTGTAATGAACATTTACTCGTAATAAAGAGTACTTCGACATTGTGGTATTGCTATACTTGTACATAACCCAGTAGATCTACAAGCTCATAGCGTGGCACCAAGTGCCACCACGTAGCTTGTAGATCTGCTATTTTTGAAAAATCGCGAAAATGTGGTGCAAATCATTGAATATATATTCTTTCAGAGAGAGCGTTTTTAACTCAAATCTTTGCTTCTGGGGGGGGGGTCCCTGGAACGACATATCTTCAGATGGGGGTCGGCGGCCAATTACAGAAACATGGGGTCATGATTTAGATCGACATTTTGTAGAATGGAGCTCAGGTCTAAAATGGGTTGGTAAAAAGACTCCAGGCGAGTACTTAATTATTCCACCACTGAATAGAGAAGACAGACTTAGAGTCTGGAGAAAAAAAAAAGACAGTTCAAGAAGCAGAAGACCTTTCACAGACATTTATTAGAGAGAGGGAGAAGACAGGTCAGGAGCAGATAGAACTATTCACAGACAGACATTATAGAAGGAGAGGACAGGTCAGGAGCAGATAGAACTATTCACAGACAGACATTACAGAAGGAGAGGACAGGTCAGGAGCAGATAGAACTATTCACAGACAAACATTAGAGAAGGAGAGGACAGGTCAGGAGCAGATAGAACTATTCACAGACATTAGAGAAGGAGAGGACAGGTCAGGAGCAGATAGTAAAACATTATCACAGACATCAGAGAGGGGGATAATTAAGGGTACAGTTTTCGGTTTCGCTGAACGCTATAAAGGCTCATTCCAAACGTAGCCCCGTGCAACGTCCGTGCCGCACGGCTAAAAACATGTATTCTCAACTGGTAAAAAAAAAAAAAAACTAAAGAAAAAGTCTTGAAAATAGCCAGTTCTTGCCGTACGGCACAACCGTGCGTCCGCTCGCCAATTCGCCTCGACTTGATCATGGGTTACGTTACGGGTTCGAGGAGGGGGGGGGGGGGTTTCCTTCAAAACTTTTCACAGCATTAATTTTTACGGAGAAGAATAAAATACGTAAAAAGTAAATAGATATTATAAGGTTCCTTTTCGCCGCGACGGCAACAATCTGCACTGTCTAAAAACAAGTAGCGTCTGAATTACACTGTACATTTTTTTTGTAACAGCTAAGCGTCATTTTACGCAACATAAATATTCATATCGTGTCATATATCATATCACCAAAGATAGATATTTTTGGTGTTAGGGAGTCGGGGGTAGATGAAAGTACGCAGTGCAACTCAGGTCCGTTTCACTAACGCCTAGAGAGTATACTTAAACTGAAGTGACATTGATCAATTCCAAAATGTTATCAAAGTGTTGTGCGTCAGTCACGACGGAAACCCACGGGTCTAACGGCGAACACAAAACGAGGGAGCGAGGAAGGAACAAAGGTATACACAGTAGGAAGAAAGGAAGGAAGGGAGGAAGGGAGCGCAGCAGAGAGAGGAGAGGAGGCAGCGTCTAGAGCGTTGTCATGTCGGCCTTCATGCCCCTCGTCTGGAAGGGAAGAGTGTTTACATGAAGCACACAGAGGGTGTGTCACGTCATGTCATGACACGTCACGGCATGTCATGTCATGACTCATGTCATGTCATGACTCATGTCATTGTCATGTCGTTGAGGGCCAGGTCCAGCTCCTCGCTAAGCGCCTTGCCCTTGAGCTTCTGTGCGTACACCTCGTCTGGAAGGGAGGGGAGAGGGGAACGTGAGGCACACACAGGGTGGCAAAAGGTCAAGGCAGAGGAGGAGGAGGAGGAGGAGGAGGAGAAGGAGAAGGAGAAGAAGAAATTGTTGTTGTTTGTGGGAAAAGTCTACTTGAAATGCAGCGCAAGGCGCCAGTGTTGATTTTGTCGACTAAAGGCCTATTCATAGTCAGGATATTTGGTGGTGAGGTGACCACCGCTCCGGTGGTGAGGTGACCACCGCTCCGGTGGTGAGGTGACCACCGCTCCGGTGGTGAGCTGACTGACCACCGGAGCTGAAATAACGTTGAGCGGTGGTGAGTAAAAACAGAGAGAAGGGCTGGAGCGGTGGCGGTGGTTTGCTCTTCACCGCGGCTCAGTGACGTCATGTTGTAGTTCGGTGGTCACCTCAGTGACGTCATGTTGTAGTTCGGTGGTCACCTCACCACATAAAATCCAGACTATGTATGAGCCTTAAGACTATGACGAAAAATGTTCGTCGACTACCTTTTCTTTCACTGACGAAAACTAAATGGAAACGAAATGAAAACTAAGCTATGACGACTAAAACTAAGACTAAATATATTGACAATTTCGTCAAACAAATAAAAACTAGACTAAAATGTCATGAAGGGACTAGCGAACCAGTATGAGTAAAAGACAATATCCGATCTACAAGGTCGCAGCGCGACGCGTTGTGTGCTTGTAGATCGTCAATTTTCAGCAAGTGTAAAATCAGCCATTACGACGGCATCAAGGCCCGCCAAAATACATTTTAGTCGACTAAATCAACTGTAGATTTAGTCGACTAAAATCGTATGATATTTAGTGGACTAAAACTATAACGGCGACGCTAAAGCATTTCAGGTGACTAAAACGTGACTAAAACTAAATAAAACTACGTTTTATTCCAAAGACTAAAACTGAAATCAATATGTTGCTGAAGGCCATGCATGTGTTATATGTTATAGGCGGCGTGCAAACCGTTCTTATAATTTAAAATGTATCCCCCGATTTTGTACCACATTTTTTCCACCACAATCCTACGACATGCGATTCAAATTTGGGGTGGATTGCACGTAAAATACGGCACTCAAGTGGTTGAGGGATTTGTTAACAGCGCTTTTCAACTGGCTTTGCAGAGCTCAGCTCAGAGGCCTCTACTGTATCGGTCCTGTTTTAGGCACAGTGGCATTAATCCACTCCATGCTTTGCAGAGCTCAGCTCAGAGGCCTCTACCGTATCGGTCCTGTTTTAGGCACAGTGGCATTAATCCACTCCATGCTTTGCAGAGCTCAGCTCAGAGGCCTCTACTGTATCGGTCCTGTTTTAGGCACAGTGGCATTAACCCACTAAGATAAGATCGGATAAACCCGATCCCTGGAATTCCCTGGAAATAAACCCGATCCCTGGAGAGGAATTCAGGGGCACGGCCAGATCGACACATCAAACTCACACTAGCAGAGAAACCACACGCTTCAACAGCTAAACAAATAGGGGAATAGATTGACCGAGAGAGACACATATTTTCTGAGGTGGTACTAACAAGGTTGGGAACCAATGATGTTAGGACACACCTAGCTATAGCTCTTAGAACCAGTGCGTTAGGACATACCTAGCTACAGCTCTTAGAACCAGTGCGTTAGGACACACCTAGTTACAGCTCTTAGAACCAGTGCGTTAGGACACACCTAGCTACAGCTCTTAGAACCAGTGCGTTAGGACACACCTAGCTACAGCTCTTAGACATGCTTTACAGAAACCCTACCTTCCAAATCGTCAATGGTCTTCTCAAGCTTGGCCACAGATCTCTCTGCGAACTCAGCGCGAGTCTCCGCCTGGGAGGGAAACACACAGACATAATGTAAACGTTACCATTTTCAAGGTTAGGATGCTGTGTTCCAGTGTATTCCAGATGATGCTGTGTTCCAGTGAATGCAGATGATGCTGTGTTCCAGTGAATGCAGATGATGCTGTGTTTCAGTGTATGCAGATGATGCTGTGTTTCAGTGAATGCAGATGATGCTGTGTTCCAGTGAATGCAGATGATGCTGTGTTCCAGTGAATGCAGATGATGCTGTGTTCCAGTGAATGCAGATGATGCTGTGTTCCAGTGTATGCAGATGATGCTGTGTTTCAGTGAATGCAGAT
Organism: Protomyctophum bolini; assembly: GCF_963924005.1. NCBI lineage: Eukaryota > Metazoa > Chordata > Actinopteri > Myctophiformes > Myctophidae > Protomyctophum > Protomyctophum bolini. The sequence goes on along the minus strand of NC_137867.1, from coordinate 48,349,939 downwards.
GATGCTGTGTTTCAGTGAATGCAGATGATGCTGTGTTCCAGTGAATGCAGATGATGCTGTGTTCCAGTGAATGCAGATGATGCTGTGTTCCAGTGAATGCAGATGATGCTGTGTTCCAGTGAATGCAGATGATGCTGTGTTCCAGTGTATGCAGATGATGCTGTGTTTCAGTGAATGCAGATGATGCTGTGTTCCAGTGAATGCAGATGATGCTGTGTTCCAGTGAATGCAGATGATGCTGTGTTCCAGTGTATGCAGATGATGCTGTGTTCCAGTGAATGCAGATGATGCTGTGTTCCAGTGTATGCAGATGATGCTGTGTTCCAGTGTATGCAGATGATGCTGTGTTCCAGTGAATGCAGATGATGCTGTGTTTCAGTGAATGCAGATGATGCTGTGTTCCAGTGAATGCAGATGATGCTGTGTTCCAGTGAATGCAGATGATGCTGTGTTCCAGTGAATGCAGATGATGCTGTGTTCCAGTGAATGCAGATGATGCTGTGTTCCAGTGAATGCAGATGATGCTGTGTTCCAGTGAATGCAGATGATGCTGTGTTCCAGTGTATGCAGATGATGCTGTGTTCCAGTGAATGCAGATGATGCTGTGTTCCAGTGAATGCAGATGATGCTGTGTTCCAGTGTATGCAGATGATGCTGTGTTTCAGTGAATGCAGATGATGCTGTGTTTCAGTGAATGCAGATGATGCTGTGTTCCAGTGAATGCAGATGATGCTGTGTTCCAGTGTATGCAGATGATGCTGTGTTCCAGTGTATGCAAATGATGCTGTGTTCCAGTGAATGCAGATGATGCTGTGTTCCAGTGTATGCAAATGATGCTGTGTTCCAGTGAATGCAGATGATGCTGTGTGTTGACCTTATTCACTCCAAACATTAACAGATGGTGATGCCCGAGTGTCTGTCACTACACTACACGCTAATAAAAAAACAAACAATTGTGTTTAGACAAGTTGTCCAAAGCACGTACATTATCGTGGAATCGTTATTGTGAAGAAAAATAAACCGTGAAAATATGAAATCAAAAACATTTGTGTGGTTGAAGACATTACTCACTATATGACTATTAAAAGCATCCACCACATGTGACAAATTGTGGTCAAATAATGTGGTTTCATACATCGGTGATAATTAAACTCTGGAGTCATGGACATTTCTGAAGAGCAACAAAATAATACAAATATATATAAAATAATACAAATATACAAATATATATAAAATAATACAAATATACGCTCACCTCTTTGAGTTTGTCCGAAAGAACCTTTATCTCTTCTTCGTATTTGTCTTCCTTACTGACGTACTGAAAACCAGACGGGTACAGTGTGTTAGTCGCCATCATCAGCTGCTCCAATGAGGAGCTACGATACAGCGTTCTCACATCAACTGGTCCAATGAGGAGCTACGATAAGAGCTTTCTCACATCAACTGGTCCAATGAGGAGCTACGATAAGAGCTTTCTCACATCAACTGGTCCAATGAGGAGCTACGATAAGAGCTTTCTCACATCAACTGGTCCAATGAGGAGCTACGATAAGAGCTTTCTCAAATTAACTGGTCCAATGAGGAGCTACGATAGAGCGTTCTCACATCAACTGGTCCAATGAGGAGCTACGATAGAGCGTTCTCACATCAACTGGTCCAATGAGGTGCTACGATAGAGATTTCTCACATCAACTGGTCCAATGAGGAGCTACGATAGAGCTTTCTCACATCAACTGGTCCAATGAGGAGCTACGATAAGAGCTTTCTCACATCAACTGGTCCAATGAGGAGCTACGATAAGAGCTTTCTCACATCAACTGGTCCAATGAGGAGCTACGATAGAGCTTTCTCACATCAACTGGTCCAATGAGGAGCTACGATAAGAGTTTTCTCACAAACATGACACGACATATTTCAGCCTCGTCTTGGAAGCTTAAAGAACAGTGGTTTTCAACGCTTTTCATAGCAAGGCCCATCATTTATTATTTATTAATCATTATTTATTGGGCATTGGAGTCACGGAAACCACTTGACAACATTTAGCCAGGACTAGGAAAGCAAACAGGCAGACGTCAATCAAATTAATAATTCTTCCAACTCTTGGAGAGCGTAAAATGAAACCATTATGGACCCGTTAGACTAGGGTCCATTTTGGTTTCATTTTACGCTCTCCAAGAGTTAAAGATCTATAAGATAATGTTGTGGGGTCCTGGACATGAAATAGTTTGAGAACCACTGACATAGAAACACAGGTTGATATACTCTAGAAACACAGGTTTTTCAGAACACGGTCATGATTTAGATGACATTTTGTAGAATCTGGTCCTGGGGTCTAAAAACCCAAACGCCTGCCGTCTCCGAGGCTAAGCGTATATATATATTCTGGTCCTGTACCTTTTCAGCCTGCGCCTCCAGAGACTTCAGGTTGTTAGTGACATTTTTCAACTCTTCCTCAAGGTCACCCGATTTACTGCACAGCAGCAGAGAGACGGAGAGAGAGAGAGGGAGAGGAGAGGAGAGGAGAGGAGAGGAGAGGAGAGGAGAGGAGAGGAGAGGAGAGGAGAGGAGAGGAGAGGAGAGGAGAGGAGAGGGGAGGAGAGGAGAGGGAAACAAAGGGTTGGAAGAAGAGAAGCCATTTTGAGAGGACAGAGACTGCAGAGAAGAGATCACTGTTTCTAAACCTCTTATAACTACTTTGTCTTTTTACTATTTTGATAAACATTTTGGAATAAGTTCAGAATAGCCAATCTGCAAGCTCCACAACGTGTCGATGGAGATGAGGTTAGGCCTCGTTCACACCCAAGACACACTTGTAAGGAAAGGAAAGGCACCATGTTTACCCAGCTGGGTAACTGGACTAATAAGCTCAAGAACTTGTTTACAGCCAGGCCCTGCTAGCTCATAGAACATTTCATGGTAGGGGTTCAATGCCTTGCTCAAAGGGCACTTCAGCGGTGGTAATTTTAACGACCTTCCGATATCAAGACCGCTCCGCAAACCGTTCGGCCACCACCGCTGCCCCACAGCGACACAGTGACAGTGTGTCCTGTCACTTTGTCCTCCGTGTGTCATGGTCGCCGCAATGCATTTCCAATGGGAGTCACATGGTTTGATGACACAACAGAAGACACAGGGCACCAGTGTGCCTTAGGGATAAGGGGTTTAGCGTGGACTAAGACACAGGGCACCAGTGTGCCTTATGGGATAAGGGGTTTAGCATGGACTAAGACACAGGGCACCAGTGTGCCTTAGGGATAAGGGCTTTAGCGTGGACTAAGACACAGGGCACCAGTGTGCCTTAGGGATAAGGGCTTTAGCGTGGACTAAGACACAGGGCACCAGTGTGCCTTAGGGATAAGGGCTTTAGCGTGGACTAAGACACAGGGCACCAGTGTGCCTTAGGGATAAGGGCTTTAGCATGGACTAAGACACAGGGCACCAGTGTGCCTTAGGGATAAGGGGTTTAGCATGGACTAAGACACAGGGCACCAGTGTGCCTTAGGGATAAGGGGTTTAGCATGGACTAAGACACAGGGCACCAGTGTGCCTTAGGGATAAGGGGTTTAGCATGGACTAAGACACAGGGCACCAGTGTGCCTTAGGGATAAGGGGTTTAGCGTGGACTAAGACACAGGGCACCAGTGTGCCTTAGGGATAAGGGGTTTAGCGTGGACTAAGACACAGGGCACCAGTGTGCCTTAGGGATAAAGGCTTTAGCATGGACTAAGACACAGGGCACCAGTGTGCCTTAGGGATAAGGGGTTTAGCATGGACTAAGACACAGGGCACCAGTGTGCCTTAGGGATAAGGGGTTTAGCATGGACTAAGACACAGGGCACCAGTGTGCCTTAGGGATAAGGGGTTTAGCGTGGACTAAGACACAGGGCACCAGTGTGCCTTAGGGATAAGGGGTTTAGCGTGGACTAAGACACAGGGCACCAGTGTGTCTTAGGTGTGAATGAGTCCTTCGTTGAACTATTCAAAAGATATTTTCAAAATAGTAAAATAAATAACGTAAAGTAGTTTAGGGATAAGGGGTTTAGCGTGGACTAGAATGGAGCCCTTAGAGCTCAACAGTGCAGATGCAGGTCAGTGAGATAAGGAGGAAGGGATGCAGGTTAGAGAGCGTAGAGGCCAAAGGTCAACATGTTCACGGTTCACCGCTACCGGCCCCGCCCCCCTGTGACAGGGCGGGGCTGCTTATAGTAGTAGGGATGGAGCTCGTTAATCTTTTTTTATTGATAACATGGATCAGGCTAATTGAGCAGCTGGGTTCTTCTTCTCATGGAGCCCTGCACTGCCGCCATGTTTGTGACTTATGGAGCCCTGCACTAACACCATGTTTGTGCCTTATGGAGCCCACTGCCACCATGTTTGTGCCAGCGTGGGTGATTAGATTTATTCCTCGATCGGCCTCTTGTCTCGATTGTTTGTTTAACCCATTCTGGACGGGAAATAGCAGATCTACAAGCTCAAGCTACCGAGTATGAGCTTGTAGGTCTGCTATTTTTTGAAAAATGTTTTTAACTCAAATCTTTGCTTCTGGGAGGAGGGTCACTGGAACAACATATTTTCAGATGGGGTTCGGCGGCCAATTACATTATGTTTCTGGGAGTCCTTGACATGAAATTGTTTGAGAACCAGAAACATAGAAACATAAGGTTTTTCAGAATATTTTCTAGTATATAGAAGACATTATTCTTTATAGAATGGGCCTCAGGTCTAAATGGGTTAAACATGACGTCATTGGCCGCTATATATGCTCCATAAGGTACTCAATAAGCGTGTTATCAGGGTTTTGGAGCTCCATTCCTACTGCCTAGCGGTACCAGTGGTTCCGTGTTCCGTGCTTTCAGTATACCTCGTCCTCTCCTGACATCATGGACTTCAAATTCTGGTCCATGAGCCGTAGCTCCTCCTCCAGGTCTCTGACCCGACTGGGAGGCGGGAAGACGAGGGACGGATCACGGATGGACGGACGGACGGGGTTGGGTTGGGTTGGCAGCCGCAAAAACAAGGCAAGTCCCGGGGAGTGGATTGTGGAGGGTTGCGTTCAGGCATGCATAGACACAAAAACAGGGAGAGAATGCAAAGACACACGCACACATACACGCACGCACACACATGTACACACGCACATACACACACACACACACACACACACACACACACACGTGTGTGTCTAGGTGATTAGTGGATATCGTTAAGTGCAGATCATTAAAGTCATTAGTTATTAATGTGCACGTTAGTGCAGGAAGTGCACGTTGAGCAGGAGGCAGGAAGTCAGGGTTGGGAGGGACCATCGCTAACCAATCAGTCGCTTGCTATTGATCTGATATTGATTATTTTGGGGGGAGGGGGGGGGGGGGGTGGGGGGGTGACCACCTCTCTGCTCAACTGCTCCTTCCAGGCACCAGGATGCATCATTCATTCATGAGTCCTTCCAGGCACCAGGACGCATCATTCATTCATGAGTCCTTCCAGGCACCAGGACGCATCATTCATCCATGCATGACTTTAGATGTTAAAGGTGCTGCAAGTGATTTGGTTAACCCGTTCTGACCTGAGATCAGATTCTAAAAATGTCTTCTACATCCTGACAGTTTTCATTCTGACCTGAGATCAGATTCTAAAAATGTCTTCTACATCCTGACAGTTTTCGTTCTGACCTGAGATCAGATTCTAAAAAACCTACAAGCTCGTAGCGCGTTCTGGGGGAAACAAATCTGGTCAGGATACCAGTTTTATCCAATCAGGAAAGAGAATCCATACAGGATTATTTAACAAGTGGAAACTGGTGAAAACAAAGCAATACAAAAAAGAGAGCAGACAAAAAGTGGAACTTCAACGTGATAAAACTGAAGATTATATTTAACATAAGATCTGTATAGGGTTCTCCCTCGTGATTGGAACATCACTTACAGCACATTTAACGTAATGTTGGAACAATCACACCAATTTCAAACCCACACGATGAAAAATGTGTTAATTGGTTAATATTCACAGTGCATTTTAAAGAAACCTGGTGGGAGGCGACGACTTACGCTTCAGCCACCTCAGCACGCTCCTCTGATCGCTCCAGGTCGCCCTCAAGGATCACCAGCTTGCGGGCGACCTGAGACACACGTACAGATAATAGTTAGACTCTGTGTTCAACAACATGTACAGATATAATAGTTAAACTGTGTTCGACAACACGTAAAGATATAATAGTTAAGACTGTGTTCGACAAAACGTAAAGATATAATAGTTAAGACTGTGTTCGACAACACGTAAAGATATAATAGTTAGACTGTGTTCGACAACACGTACAGATAATAGTTAGACTGTGTTCGACAACACGTAAACATATAATAGTTAGACTGTGTTCGACAACACGTACAGATATAATAGTTAAACTGTGTTCGACAACATGTACAGATATAATAGTTAGACTCTGTGTTCAACAACATGTACAGATATAATAGTTAGACTGTGTTCGAACACGTAAAGATATAATAGTTAGACTGTGTTCGAACACGTAAAGATATAATAGTTAGACTGTGTTCGAACACGTAAAGATATAATAGTTAGACTCTGTGTTCGAACACGTAAAGATATAATAGTTAAACTGTGTTCGAACACGTAAAGATATAATAGTTAGACTGTGTTCGACAACACGTAAAGATATAATAGTTAGACTCTGTGTTCGACAAGTCAGACCTTCTTGGTGTGTAACCCGTGAATTGGGAAAACGCATACAATTCAGATAGAATCGTAGAATGACATGGACGCTGCGGTAGTTGCCGTAGACAGACAGACAGACAGACAGACAGACAGACAGACAGACAGACAGACAGACAGACAGACAGACAGACAGACAGACAGACAGACAGACAGACAGACACCTCTTCATATTTGCGGTCAGCCTCCTCAGCGATGTGTTTGGCCTCTTTGAGCTGCATTTCCTGGATCTCCATCTTCTCCTCGTCTTTGGTCGCTCGGTTCTCTATGACCTTCATTCCTCTACGGGACACAAAACACAGCATGACATTCATTTTCTCTGTGACCTTCATTCCTCTCTATGGGACACAAAACACAGCCTAACATCATCAAATAAAATACACGTCTTGTGAGGGCTTGTCTACGTCAAGTGAGGGCCCGTGTCACTGTGAGGGTCAGTGTCTCTGACCTCTCGCTCTCGTCAGCAGCCTTCTCGGCCTCCTCCAGCTTCTGCAGGGCCGTGGCGAGCCTCTCCTGAGCCCGGTCCAACTCCTCCTCCACCAGCTGGATACGTCTGTTTAGAGAGGCCACCTCTGCCTCGGCCTACGACCCCACACACACACACACACACACACACACACAAGTATCACCATGGTGCCCGGGCGGTGGGGTGCCAAGGATCACCCCCGTAACGTACAGACCTTTAAGGGTCTATTTGGACCCAATGCCTCCCTGCTTGGCACTCAGCATCAAAGGGTTGGATTGGGGGGGTCAGTCCCTGCTTGGCACTCAGCATCAATGGGTTGGATTGGGGGGGGGTCAGTCCCTGCTTGGCACTCAGCATCAATGGGTTGGATTGGGGGGTCAAATCAACTAATGATTCCCGGCTCAGCGCTCCAAGAGAGATGGGTCAAATGTGGAGAACACATTTCACAGCGTGTGACTAATCATACGACTTTGACTTTGGTCATATGAAATGGAATTTAGATGAAAATGTCCATCACAAGCAAACTGTTGATGACTCTAGCCTGGGCTTAGTTTGGAACGACAGTTCTCTACCTCTGGTCTGCTCTGAGGCAGGACTCCAGAGAAGAAGGTTAGATATAACCTCATTGTTTTCTACCTCTGGTCTGCTTTGAGGCAGGACTCCAGAGAAGAAGGGAAGATATAACCTCATTGTCAGCTCTGTAGCAGTGGCCGGAAAACTGTGTTCTTCTGGATCGGACCAGTGAAGAAACACGGGGAAGGTTGCCGTATATTAGATCAGTCGATGGGAGGGTGGCTCTTCAAAGACAGATTTTGTGCTCTCATTAGAAGGCGGGTGTAAGTTAAGTGCCATCCAAACGTTCCTCTAGTTTATTTTAAACTAATGTCTCGGAGCCATAGAGTAGAATCGGCTCAACGGTCGTACTAAATATTTTTTACTTTTAACATCAACATCAAAGCCTTTATTTCCATAAATAGATCGCCTCTTCTTTTATCCACATTCATTTATTTTTTCGGTTTATTTTATCATTTGCTTTAACTATAGACATAGTTTAATTAATATTAAGCCTAATTATTAACATAATTTAATGTGTCTCTCTCACACACACACACACACACACACACACACACACACACACACACACACGACACGACACAGCTGAGCTAAGTAAATAAATAAATAAAAAGCGACCGTGTGGTAACCATGGTAACAGAGACAACAGAAAACCTTACACCCGGATGTGCCCTCCAGCCAGTGATCACTATTCAATGCAAATGAGAAATAAGAACTGGACGAATAATGTCTTACATTTGATCATGTTTCTTTTCTATACTATAGCCTACATTGCGTGGTGTTGTTTTTATTTTTCGATGTTTCATCTCCTTCCCTGTGGACTACTTGAACATGACTGGACATTATAGTTTACTCTATAGAAGACTTAAAATGGACAAGAGTGTGCCTATAGCCTAATTAAGGCTAATTAAGATTAAGATAGACTCTCGTAGATGTATTTTATCGATTCTGGGTATTGGCTGTTCTTTACCGGTCCTACAATTAAGTTCACAACGCGACGATCGAGCTTATATTTTGTATTATATTTTTTTCTAATGTTTGCATACACTATAAAACAGTAACAGGGGGTCTCTAGTTCTCCTCCTACTTGCTCCCTGCTCTGTCTCTCCTCGTCCGCCTCTCTCTGCAGCATCTCGGCTCGGTAGTCCGCCTCGTCCACCTGTTGCTGAAGAGTCTGGATCTTCCTCCGAACCGAGTCCACGGACTCCATCGACATGGCCATTTTTATGGAATTCTGATCGATCGTTTCAGACACGGGACGGTGCGGGGTGCGGACTATAGGCGAGGCGGAGGCAGTGGGTCTTTAGTTTTGGTGAATCAATGAAGCGATCATTCGGCTCCGGAAAAAGCCGTTTGGGAGTGTGGTGGTGTGTTTGATTCACAGCCTGCTGTGTGCCGGCGGAGAGAGGAGGGGCGGGGCTAGCGATGGAAAACTAGTACTCAAGTACAATATTTATTGAGGGAGTCTATATTCACTTCATTTGAGTATCTCCTCCTTTTAGTTGTTACTTAATGCTTGTAGTCTATTGTTTTCCTCTAAAAGGACTTGATTTGGCTGTTGTATATTCAATCAAAGATATGAATGCAGCAGCAGCAGCAGCAACACACTTCCCACTGACTTCTAAATTCTAGCAATATCAAGTGCTGCCGTTTGTCCATCCTGCCACTTGGTGGCAGAAGAGGACAGTGAAAAGGAAAATTAGCATCTCCATGAAGCCTGTCAACATTCTGAAGCACTAAATGTACTCTAAAAAGATGGCTGTGTTGAAACCAGTGTTAAGTGTTCACTGTCAGTGGCCCAACACCACAGCAGATAACACGGCCTAAATCATCACTGTGTTTTGTCGTGTCCAGAGTCTCAACACAGCCATCTATTGATATTGTACAGCACTGTGAGCCTCCGTACATTGACCAGCTTTATGTTGATGCTGATCTAACTTTTCCAGCAGCGTGTGTTGAGACTGTTATCTGCTATGGTGTAGATTCTACACCATAGCAGATAACAGTCTCAACTGTAGAATGTAGATCCACTGACAATGAAAACTTAACAATGGTTTCAACACAGCCATGCATCTTCTCACAACGTGAGCTTGTAGATCTGCTATTTTCAGTATGCAAACTAAGTGTAAAATGACCTATACTGGATCTCATGTCCACTATAGTCCCTTCCTAACATTTTAGCCTATAGGTTTTATTTGTTGACGAAATTGTCAATATATTTAGTCTCAGTTTTAGTCATAGCTTAGTTTTCATTTTGTTTCCATTTTGTTTTTCGCCAGTGAAAAAGATGTAGTGGCCGAACGGTTTGCGGAGCGGTCTTGATATCGGAAGGTCGCTATAGTTCGTATCCCCGGAACCGGCACGTTAAAATTACCACCGCTGAAGTGCCCTTGAACAAGGCATTGAACCCCTACCATGAAATGTTTCTATGAGCAGGGCCTGGCTGTAAACAAGTTCTTGAGCTTAGTCCAGTTACTCTGCAGGGTAAACATGGTAACTTTCCTTTCCTTTCCTTACACTTTATATGGACCGGGGGAGATATAGATATTACACTTTATATGGACCGAGGGAGATATAGATATTACACTTTATATGGACCGGGGGAGATATAGATATTACACTGTATATGGACCGAGGGAGATATAGATATTACACTGTATATGGACCGAGGGAGATATAGATATTACACTGTATATGGACCGGGGCCGGGGAGATATAGATATTACACTTTTGAGGCCACCAGGCTGTGAGCCACTCCGTTACATACAGAACATAATTCATACAAAGCTGAAATATAGGTAGGCCTTACAGGATTTCACCCCCAACAGCAAACGTATCTCTCAGTGGATTGACAGGAGCATATTATTACCTACTAGCCTGACTCCAATCACAGCCCGTTGGCACTAATTAGGTCCAACAACCGCTGAGCCGACCGGGCGAGGCCCATAGGAATGCACAGAGCAGCAGAGAGAGAGAGAGAGAGAGGGTCACCCAAGAAAGCCAATTAACCCATTCTGAACGGGAACCCATTTTGGTGTTGGCATCATGTTATGCTTTAGCTATTGAAAAATAGCAGATCTACAAGCTCATAGCGCGCCAGCGAGTGGCGCGCTACGAGCTTGTAGGTCTGCTATTTTTGAAAAATCGAAGAACGACTGACATTTTTTTAATCTGATCTCAGGTCAGAATGGGTTAATCAGACCAGTGTGTGTCCAGTGGGAACCTCGTATGAATCTGATCTCAGGTCAGAATGGGTTAAGCCTGCCAGCTAGAGGGGGCTCGGGTCGGAGGGAGGGGCCGCACGCCATTGGCCCCCGCCCCCCAGAGCTGCTGACAACCTTTATGATGTGTTTAGAAAACGGGATATGTGTTCCGATTGGGAGCGGTCGGCAACAGACGCAGCAGCAGCTGTCAACGAGCAGCGTGGCATGCTGGGAAGAAAGAGCCAGTCGTCCTCTGGACTGGAGGGGTGGAGGGGAGGAGGGGGGGGGGGGGGTGGAGGAGAGGGGGGGGGGGGTGGAGGGGGGTAGAGGAGGGGGGGCGGGGGTCAGGTTGGAAAAAGCCTTCCTTTAATGAACGCCGTGTCCAAAAATAGCCGCGATAATTAGAGCTGTCACAATCCATGGCATTTTTAGTTGAGGATGATTGGCAATTAACGCATTATTATTATTATTATTATTAGGCCTATTACTTTTTTGTTTGTTGTTGCATAGAACATTTTTAGTTTTAGTTTTCAGCTATAGTTATATTGTATTAACATACTTACAGAATGGAAATAAATGACATTTTTATTCATAAAAATAATAAAAAGTCCTGTCGACCCTGTTGACCCATTGGAGCGGTGAGCCGTGCCAAGATCAGGAATCATTTGATTAGTTGATTTGACCCCCCAATCCAACCCTTTGATGCTGAGTGCCAAGCAGGGACTGACCCCCCAATCCAACCCTTTGATGCTGAGTGCCAAGCAGGGACTGACCCCCCAATCCAACCCTTTGATACTGAGTGCCAAGCAGGGACTGACCCCCCCAATCCAACCCTTTGATGCTGAGTGCCAAGCAGGGACTGACCCCCCCAATCCAACCCATTGATGCTGAGTGCCAAGCAGGGACTGACCCCCCAATCCAACCCTTAATGATGCTGAGTGCCAAGCAGGGACTGACCCCCCAATCCAACCCATTGATGCTGAGTGCCAAGCAGGGACTGACCCCCCCAATCCAACCCTTTGATGCTGAGTGCCAAGCAGGGACTGACCCCCCAATCCAACCCTTTGATGCTGAGTGCCAAGCAGGGACTGACCCCCCAATCCAACCCATTGATGCTGAGTGCCAAGCAGGGATGGCATTGGGTCCCATTTTTACAGTCTTTATGGCCTGGCCGGGGATCGAACCCCTGACAGACACTCTAACCACAAGGCCACTGTCCCTGCATATACTGTATGTATCCCTGCATACTGTACGTATGCAGGGTAAGGGGTCTTGTTAGGGGGTGGGGGGGGGGGGGGGGGCTGCGGACGGTTGCTTGACTGACAGCGACATGTTGTGCCGCGCGCAGCGAATCTCACCGACGAGGTCTTAATTCGCGGCGGCCGACAGATTTAGTTTCCGTATAACTTTTCCAAAAGGGAACGGATGGCGGTGGGAGTGGAGGGGGGGGGGGGTTTGGGAGGGGGAGGGGGAGGGGGGGGGGACGGGGCGGGTGATGACAGGCCGCAGCAAAGACGCTGCTATAGGGCAGGAAATAGCCTGGCCGCTGTCACAAGCGCCCGGCATCCAGGGCACGATGTAAGTACGCAAACGTTAAACTAACTATGCTCACCATGTTTTGATGGGTGGGGGGGGGAGGGGGGGAGGGGGGAGGGGGGCTCAGACCCTGCTTGTCACTCACAGTGGAAAGTAACACAAGTACAGTACATGTAGTCGAGGACTGTACTAGAGTACATTTTGAGGTGTTTTTGAGGGACGCTACGCCTCCTATATGTCTATAGCTATATGAGGGTGTGTGTGTGTGTAGCGTAAACACAAAGACAAACATTGTCCTGATATACAAACAATGAATGTCATTGACAATGAATGGACAGCTTTGAGTGTTTGTGTAAACACAAACATTTTAGACGAAGGTGAGGAGTGGACGCACATTCTAATTGGCCGGGATGAGACGATGTATGATGATGATAAGAGCGCCCCTCACTTCACACGGGTGTGATTTATTTGTTATACTAGCTATACTTGAGAATTTACAATTTTCAGCACTTTATCAGCACTATCCTTCCACTGCAGTACATGTCCATATGAGGCCTTCACTATGTTTCACCAGTTTCAATTGAAACGGGCCCCCTCTCTCCCTCTCCCTCTCCCTATCCCTCCCTCCCCCTCCCTCCCCCTCTCTCTCTCTCTGCTCTCTCCCACGATATTAAAGTTACGCCTATTTTCCTGTTAATAACCATGGGTAAAATGTGCGGCACATTGGGAGATAAAGGGGAGACACTTTATTGTGAAGGGACGACAGGATGAGGAGAGGAGGTGTTTTTCTGCGTGCGTGTGATATTGAACAGTCAAAACAAAACTATGTGTCAATGCGTCTGTATCAACAGGATAATGATGTAGGCCTATATATGGGGGCCTCGTATTTGGTTTTGTAACGGGCCTCCAGATTCCTAAGGCCGCCCCTGAACAAATTTGAAAACTTCAGTACGAGGTACTTTGTATATAGATTTAGATTTGTATCACAAAACAATACACATAGCGTAAATACGTGAGTTTGTAGATCTAGCTACTTTCAAAGGATTTTTTATACTTTTTATACCTTTTGAAAACGTGTGAAATGGGACATATATTCTGCATATCGAGAGTGTTTCTACGTTGTGTTGTTTAACCCATTTTAGTGTTAGCATTATGTTATGCTTTAGCTATTGAAAAATAGCAGACCTACAAGCTCGTAGCGCGCCACCGAGTGGCGCGCTACGAGCTTGTAGGTCTGCTATTTAAAAAAAATCGAAGAACCACTGACATAGAAACATAGCTTTTTCAGAAAACTGTCAGGATGTAGAAGACACTTATAGAATCTGATCTCAGGTCAGAATGGGTTAAGCCCCCTCTTGGTTAAAGGGGGGCTGCCTGTCTGTCACTCACGTCTGTGGCCTTCTTCTCGGCCTGCTCCAGTTTCTCCTGGGCATCCTTCAGAGACTCAGAGTATTTGTCCAACTCGTCTTCCACTCCTTTCAGCTTCTTCTGCAGACCCTGCAGCTCCTCTTCCAGCTGGGGCACGTGCACAGGCGCACACACACAGGCGCACACACACACACACACACACACACACGCTTGTATTACTACTTGTGAGCACATCAAAAGTGTATAGGACGGCAATATTTTCCGATTGCATTCTCCATTTTTCATTCCATTTTCTTTTAACCCATGCAAGCCCATATGCAGCAAAGGGCAGATCGATCTACAAGCTCACACAATGTGTCACGCTGCCTCGCTTTGTGAGCTTGTAGATCTGGCTTTTTTTTTTGACAACGTGACAACCGAAACGAATGGGGCCGCCGGTGACGGAATGCGTTCGGGGGCGAAATTCGAGGCAAAACTAATCCTTTTCCTGTAGGTCCATTTCTCTGGCGAGGTCCAGTTAACTTGTCGTCACAGTGTCCATTTGTCACATTCTGCTATGCTTGTGGGGGACATTATTTTGGCCTCGACAAGCAGGGAAGCGCGCACACACACACACACACACACACACACACACACACACACACCCACACACGCCCACACACACAGACCAGCACGCACGCGCCCACACCCACACCCACACACGCCCACACACACAGACAGGCACGCACGCGCCCACACCCACACCCACACATACACACCCATGTGTCAGAATTCACACAAGAGCTGAAATGCAGTCATGAGCAGCAATAAATAGAACTCCTATGTTCCCCACAGAACAATTCAAACAAGGCCAGGTCCGTTTGGTTTTGGGGGGGGGGGGGGGATAGGAATAGCGTGCAGCAACAGGATGACAGGCGCGGATCAACGCTGAAGGGGGAGCGACAGATGCAATGGATTGACCTTTGGCCTTTCAGACAAAGCCTGTCTGTAACTCACACTGTATATACACACACACACGAATGGAACCTATTCCTATATAACCAGTCCATTTGGTTCCATTGGTACTGGACTGAAAGGGGTCCATTTGGTTCCATTGGTACTGGACTGAAAGGGGTCCATTTGGTTCCATTGGTACACTCAGAGTTACAGACCTGTAGGCCTACAGAACTGTGGTTCTGTAGGCTGTGGTGAGCTGACCACCGTTCCGGTGGTGAGGTGACCACCGCTCCGGTGGTGAGGTGACCACCGCTCCGGTGGTGAGCTGACCACCGTTCCGGTGGTGAGGTGACCACCGCTCCGGTGGTGAGGTGACCACCGCTCCGGTGGTGAGGTGACCACCGCTCCGGTGGTGAGCTGACCACCGTTCCGGTGGTGAGGTGACCACCGCTCCGGTGGTGAGCTGACCACCGTTCCGGTGGTGAGGTGACCACCGCTCCGGTGGTGAGGTGACCACCGCTCCGGTGGTGAGGTGACCACCGCTCCGGTGGTGAGGTGACCACCGCTCCGGTGGTGAGGTGACCACCGCTCCGGTGGTGAGGTGACCACCGCTCCGGTGGTGAGCTGACCACCGCTCCGGTGGTGAGGTGACCACCGCTCCGGTGGTGAGGTGACCACCGCTCCGGTGGTGAGCTGACCACCGTTCCGGTGGTGAGGTGACCACCGCTCCGGTGGTGAGGTGACCACCGCTCCGGTGGTGAGCTGACCACCGCTCCGGTGGTGAGCTGACCACCGCTCCGGTGGTGAGGTGACCACCGCTCCGGTGGTGAGCTGACCACCGCTCCGGTGGTGAGGTGACCACCGCTCCGGTGGTGAGGTGACCACCGCTCCGGTGGTGAGGTGACCACCGCTCCGGTGGTGAGCTGACCACCGTTCCGGTGGTGAGGTGACCACCGCTCCGGTGGTGAGGTGACCACCGCTCCGGTGGTGAGCTGACCACCGCTCCGGTGGTGAGCTGACCACCGCTCCGGTGGTGAGCTGACCACCGGAGCTGAAATAACGTTGAGCGGTGATGAGTTAAAAACAGAGAGAAGGGCTGGAGCGGTGGCGGTTGGTTTGCTCTTCACCGCGGCTCGTGACGTCATGTTGTAGTTCGGTGGTCACCTCACCACCGGAGCGGTGGTCACCTCACCACCGGAGCGGTGGTCAGCTCACCCTGAAAATCCAGACTATGAATAGGCCTTATAGCAGGGATACTCAAATAGATTTACCTGTGGGCCACATTACAAAAATGGCAAGGGGCCAGGGGCCAGTAGATAAAATTACGACATTAATGATACTTGATAACTTCTCTCTTTCAATTGCTTTATTTTCGCAAAATGTATCAAAGTACAATGTGCAAGCACACAATATGTAAATAAATAAATGTGTTACATTTTCTTGCATAAACACAAAGAGCTGTTTCCATAACTGCACAAATTATTGCACATAACATGAGTAGCTGTTATAATAACATAACATAACATAACATGAGTAGCTCTTTGCCTGCCTGCCTGCCTGTCTGTCTGTGTCAGTGATATGGCTGACTGAGTAAAATAAAACAATCTACCTGAAAATAGATATAGCTATAAGTCCGCAATTTCCATTTCCGCAATTTCCATTTCCAACTATTAATGGCAGCTGGGTTTCATCATTCAAATAAAATAGAATTCTGTCCGTTTAGCTATAAAATTATGTCAGGGAATAGGGATACACAGTATATGTCTTTCATTTGCATCCTTTATTGCATCTCCCCCCCCCCCCCCCAAGCTTTTATTTTCGTTTGAGTAATAGTACAACTCTAATAGTATTACTTATAATAATGTAATTAAAGATAACTTCATTCAGATTTATTTATTTTTATTTCATTTTCCAGATTTTTTTTTCTTCTTTTTTTTATATTTTCATTGGTGGGCCAGTCATAATGGTCCCGCGGGCCTGATGTGGCCCGCGGGCCTGAGGTTGAGTATCACTGCCTTATAGGGTCCATTTGCAGAACTGTATAAGGGTCCATTTAGAACCCACTGAAGGAACCCTGAGGCTCTCTCCCTGGACCCCACTTTGAGACCAAATTAACTCAATAATTTATTAAATTTGTTCTCTCTCAGAGTTAACCCATTTTGGGCGGAACCCCTTTTGGTGTTAGCACTATGTTATGGTTTAGCTATTGAAAAATAGCAGATCTACAAGCTCATAG
>NC_137867.1:48325398-48330398 GCF_963924005.1 Protomyctophum bolini | reverse complement strand
TTTATACTATAAAGGATAAACTCTATACTTCACAGTCTTACTAAAGGATAAACTCTATACTTCCACAGTCTTACTAAAGGATAAACTCTATACTTCACAGTCTTACTAAAGGATAAACTCTATACTTCACAGCCTTACTAAAGGATAAACTCTATACTTCCACAGTCTTACTAAAGGATAAACTCTATACTTCACAGTCTTACTAAAGGATAAACTCTATACTTCACAGTCTTACTAAAGGATAAACTCTATACTTCCACAGTCTTACTAAAGGATAAACTCTATACTTCACAGTCTTACTAAAGGATAAACTCTATACTTCCACAGTCTTACTAAAGGATAAACTCTATAATTCATAGCCTTACTAAAGGATAAACTCTATACTTCACAGTCTTACTAAAGGATAAACTCTATACTTCACAGCCTTACTAAAGGATAAACTCTATACTTCCACAGTCTTACTAAAGGATAAACTCTATAATTCACAGCCTTACTAAAGGATAAACTCTATACTTCACAGTCTTACTAAAGGATAAACTCTATACTTCACAGTCTTACTAAAGGATAAACTCTATACTTCACAGTCTTACTAAAGGATAAACTCTATACTTCACAGTCTTACTAAAGGATAAACTCTATACTTCACAGCCTTACTAAAGGATAAACTCTATACTTCACAGTCTTACTAAAGGATAAACTCTATACTTCACAGTCTTACTAAAGGATAAACTTTATACTTCCACAGTCTTACTAAAGGATAAACTCTATACTTCACAGTCTTACTAAAGGATAAACTCTATACTTCACAGTCTTACTAAAGGATAAACTCTATACTTCCAGTCGCAGTGTGCCGCGGGTTCGACTACCGAGCCCGACACGGCCTTTACTGCATGTCTCCCCCCATCTCTCTTCAGTTTCCTGTCAGCCTACTGTCTGTCCCTTCAAAAAAACAATAAAAAGGCGTAAGCCGCAAAAAAATATATCTTAAAAAAAAAGAAGAAAAAAAAAAAACTTTTTGCACTTTCTGATAAGTGCTGGTCAAAATATTATACCACCGTACTTGACTTATAAAACTGTCCTCCCCCTGTTCATCGGAGTAAGCTTTTGATGTTCTTTGTCAGTTCTTTGTTCTTGGAAGTCTTCAATATTTTGATTTGTCATTTCCGGCTGTCATTTTCCACCATCTTGTGGTGTTTTCTTCGAAATACAGTTTGCTACTACTCAAGACAGATTTTGTAAAAAAATAAAATTAAAATAAAACACGTACACAAAATCATCTCCGACCGCGATCAAGACGTATCATTCAGATGTTTTTACATTCCGTTCCGATCGTCTACGATTGGCGTCCACAGTTTGCGGGTTTAGGGTTCCACTTAGAAACAAGACGCAACAAATCATTAACACAGTGTCCGATCACTGCCCAATTTACACATCGAGGGGCCTTGAAACGACAGACAAAAGTAACAGGTGGCGCCACGAGCGCTATGAATGTTGGCATACGTTGAAGAAACCAGATTATTTTTCTCCCCACCAAATCAGACACTGTACTGTAGGCCCTACAGTAGGCCTATAGCTTGTGAGTCTTGTGACAAACAGGGTTTACACTACAGTCACACTTACCATTTGCCTGTAGATTGACAGAATTGTCGGCAGGGCCCCATTTCATTCAACAACAAAAAACAATCACACCCGTGCACCAAAGCATTATGGGAATTGTAGTCCAGGAAGGAAGTGAGACCAGTGACGGACACTTTGAAATACTATAAAATATCTAAAAACACATAAAACATTAAAACCCCCAGGAAAGTGTTTCTCGTCTCCCAAACATCAATAAAAATAGGATCTGGTTTGCAAAAGGGAACATGGAAATGTGATGGGTAATAATAAATAGAAAGAAAATAAAAAAAGAGACATGGTTGTTCCCAGGGGGTGAAAAACTTTATTGACTATATATATATATATATATATAAATCTATGAACGATTGCCATGACGATACCATGGTACTGCGTCATACAACAGGTCCAATGTCAACGACCGCCATGACACTGAGAGGGTACAACATGGACTCCATGTGTACACACTCTGAGTTACAGCCCTGGAAGAAGGGTCCATTATTATGGAACCCTCAAAAGGTCCCTGCGTGGACCCCACTCTGAGGACCACAACGGTAACATTCATACCAGAGTTCATGTAAAAAAAAAAAGGAGGAAGAAATCACTTTGAATGAAAACACCTCCAAAGCTCTGTGTTTTCGTGTGCAATGTATCGACGCTGAAATGTGAAGGATGGACGCGTGTCTAAGTGGTGTTTTATTTCATTTTTTTTAAACGACTAAGTGCACATACAGTAAAAAATGGGTAGTAATGGGTGGAGTTAAATATGATGTAAAAAATAGATTACGTATAATATCATTATCAGGCACTTTTGGTGTATCGAAAAAAATACGTTATCCGAGACTCGTTTCTTGCAACAACAAAAATAGTGGATACAGTTCATACAGTTGGGTTGGCTGCCAAGTTGAACATTTATAAGAAAGGAAGAAATAAAAAATAACTTTACCGACAGCACCCGAAACAAAAGGAATTTTTTGACAAAAGAAAAAAACTTAAACAAAACAAAATACAAATATCCTGAATCGGAAAATAGAAATTTATGGCTTTTACGACCTTTAAAAACATTACAATACATCTCGTCCCAAAGAAGTGGAGCTCAAACCGATTCCACGCTGACAAACTCGTATAGATTTCACCGATATCAAAATGCATTTATGTTTTCTTTCTTACCGTATCATTTCATAACACATTTCATAGTTTTAGTCTTATATATTTCTGATAGAACCGACGTTTTTTTTTTAATTATTTTTTGCTGCCCGTTTTTAATGACAATGTAAACTTGGCGTTAGACTCAGCTGGTTCCTGATTGCAACGGTTTGTCCTATTTTTAGGTTAAATAGAAGAAAACTATCCATTAAAAACACGATTGGTCTTCGTTTCGATCCCTTAATTAACAACTGGCTCAAAGATCACCAGAGAAGCCAGGCTAATTGTACGACTCCATACATATACGCTCTGCCATCACAGAGAATACCTTAAAACAGTCGATAATAACTAACCCATTCTGACCGGGAACCCGTTTTGGTGTTCAGCATCATGTTATGCTTTAGCTATTGAAAAATAGCAGATCTACAAGCTCATAGCGCGCCACCGAGTGGCGCGCTACGAGCTTGTAGGTCTGCTATTTTTGAAAAATCGAAGAACGACTGACATTTTTATAGAATCTGATCTCAGGTCAGAATGGGTTAATCAGACCCAGTGTGTGTCCAGTGGAAACCTCGTATGAATCTGATCTCGGGTCAGAATGGGGTTAATCAGACCCAGTGTGTGTCCAGTGGAAACCTCGTATATGAATCTGATCTCAGGTCAGAATGGGTTAATCTCAAGGGCATCCGATGACACCGTTCCATTTGTACGCTCACAGAGTCACAGCCCTGGCGAGGGTTCCTTTTGGAACCCCGAGGGTTCCAACTGCACCCCTATATACTCAGAGAACCACCACACTAAACTATTTGTTCTAATGGCAAAAAAAAACAATCAAAACAAACAAACAAACAAACCAAAAAAAAAAGATAAATCATTTGTTGGAAAAGGAATTCTTGAATTTACAAGGCAAAAAAAAAAAAAAAACGTGTAGACATGCAAATTAGATACAAAGACATATTGACCTAAAAAATATCATCTCATAATAAACGTATTATAAAGCTAAAGAACCAAATTTGCATAATATTATTACAAACGCCTCAGAAACAGGGGGGTGGGGGGGTGGAAGATAAGTCCCCTCCCCTCCCCCCCCCCCCCCCCCCCGCCTACAAGTGGCTGATATGTCAACGCTGCAAGTGCCCGATTGAATCCTTTGCGAGAGTCGAAACAAACGACAAAATTGACCTTTTCTCTCTATATGTACACGGAATAACTCTCCCTACTGCTGCCTTCACACACAGGTGTTACCGACGGTACTAATGAAGGCTCTGCTCCATCGAGCGCGGGCAAATACAGTTTGTGGTTTCTTTTCACAGACGCTACAAGTGTCATTTCCGTCCACCAGCTGTCTTAAAAACCCTGCAAGAGACGCCTTGAGGAGGGCGCCACTTTGTGCGGCGAAGGCTGTGCTCACGCCCCCGTTGTGGTCAAACAGAAGTTTAGGGTGCTGCTGTTGTTGGCGCGTTAGCTCACCTGGAAAACGGTGCTCGCTACACCAGTGGGTCTCAGACAGAGGCCACTTTTCCACCGGGTTCAGATCGAGTGTTTCCACTGAAAAACCTAAATGTTTGGTTTCAGGAACTGGAACCAAAACAATGGCCGCCTGGTTTCGTTAGTTCCAAGAACCTATAGAACCTATAGAACCTATAGAACGGAACCAGTTCTAGAGCCCAAAGTTATTTTGGTGGAAAAGGAGCCGAGTACGGTTGAGTAACTCTACTCTCAGAGAGTACAGTCTCAGAGTTATGGGAGGGTCATTGAAAATGAAAGCTTCGAGGACGACTGTACACTAAACACCTAGGTGAAGGAAATATAGACCGCTGTACACTAAACGGAACAGAGCCTGAATTATAATCATCGGTAACATCAAGGTGAAGAAAGTATTAAGTTATTCTGTGCATAGATAGACTAAAAAACTGACCCTTTTACATTTGTTTACAATCGCAGGGTTTTAAGCAGACACCTGGGAGTTATGGCGGACGTGCGTGCGGTGGGTCGGTCGGTCTCCTCACTGCTCCTGACCGTCCTCCCGGAGCTCGGAGGGCAGGAACTTGTACTGCTGCTGGCGGATGGTGGCCAGCCTCTTCCTGGCCTCGTCCAGCTCCCTCTCCTTCCTCAGCATCTCCTCCTGGGCTGCGATGATCTGTCGGTCGGTCGGAAAGAAAAAAATAAATCAAGTTGACCTTACATTGCGATCATTTTAATTTATACGATATATGATCAAAAAAGCGTTCATATTTTGC